>NC_067492.1:33121226-33373407 GCF_947179515.1 Apodemus sylvaticus
TATTGCATGTTATAAATTTTACACATTCTAGCACTTCAAATAACAAATGCTACAAAGGCTTATATTCTTCTCAATTTTACACACCCAAAACCCACTGGAGTAGCATTAGAGGGTGGGAATTTGGAAAGTAACTCGGTCATGGAGGAGGGGGCCAAAGGAATGCAGTTAGTGACCTTGCAAAAGAAGCCTATGAAGATGCAACAGCAAACTGCTGCTTTGAAAACTATGCCAAGGATATTTTTGCTAGGTGCAAACTAGTTCATGATATTTATTACAGTGTTCCAACAGACTAAGAAAGTTAATACGTGGAAAAAGAAATGAATGAAACATTGCATGAAGTATGGCATGATATGCTATTCAAAATGCAATCTTTGAATATTTTATATTAAAATTTTGTTGCATAAAGTTGTGCCAACAGAATGACATCCATATGTGAAATATGTGTGTCTGATGACATGATGATTTTATATAAATAAATGAATGAAAGCTATAATGGTTTACCAACAGGTCCTTCATGCATACTAATGTGATAAGAGGTAATAATTTTGATTAGAAAAGTTAAACATAACAGGAAAGTAAGCAAATATTTCTAGAACAGTTGTCACTACAAAATCACCTTCAGGACACAAGGAATTGAAAACCTTTCATGCATAAAATCACGTATTCCCAGTAACTTTGATGGGTTGCATTTTCATTTCTTTTCATTAAGGAAAATGACAGCAAATGATTAGCTCTTCCAATGGGCTTGTGTGAATAGAATAGATTTGTCTCAAAGAAATGTTTGTCAAAATTGTAAACGTAAGTTACTGAACCTATCTGAAGAATCATTTTTATCACAATGATAAAATATAACATTGAGTAATCAGTGTCAGGATACCAAATTAATTTTCAAGTAGCCCAAAACTTGATCCCCTACTAGGGGTAAATAAAATAATAAAGCTTATATAATAATTTTGCTATATATTTTTCTTTTGTAACCCCAGTGACTTCCAGAGTGTCAGTGATAGAAATTTCAGGTTAAAGTTTAATTACTCATGATACGATATTTGAACTTAGCGTTACCAGGCCTTAGAAAGGATAGAGACCACAATTTGTTAACATATAATATGTGGAAAGGACTTGACACTCATGATTGAATTTAATCCTTGTGAAAGTGTATGATATGGAGTCCTTATCCTAGTATTACAGATGGATACCATGGGGCTAAATAAGTAATTCAAGATCATACAGCAGAAAAGGAAAGAGGACACACACACACATACTCATGCACACGCACAGGTGCATACATACATCTTTAAAATACATGGTCATATTCACTTCTGTATATACAAGTACAAGCTGAGAGACCTGAACTTTCAAGCATAGTGAAAATAAGAAAATGTTTGGATCAGAAAACTGTGGGTTTAGATGGCACCATTTAGTGCTAACCTTTGTGTTTCTGAACATTTTTATAGCATTGAAATAAATGTTTGCAGATAATTTAGAACCTTGTTAGTTGATGTGTAAAAATTAACTACTAGGACTTTCTCAGAGCGACACAAATATTTAAGCCTCATCTAGTTGGGAATTATCTGACATGGTTTAGCAAAGCCCACACAGAGATCAGATTATGCACCTGAAATACTTAAGTTAAGTCTTTTAATCGCTCCTTGGCCTTTCAGTTCAAATCAAGTGCTGATGCTTACTTTAATCCTTCCATTTTACATTTGACACAAGGCTCAATCGCTTATCTCCTACCCCACATGGCTCACAATTTTGGATTCACACATTACAGATGCTCACTCACTTGCTTTTTTAGCCTCACTCTGAAGTTGTCCTGGAACCCAGTGTCATGGAGAATTGAATTTGGAAGAAGGAAGAGCAGAGGTGCAGTTTCCTCAGGCTCTTTGCTCGACCATAACAGCAATCTTGCTAGTAACAATAGGTCCTGTTCATGGAGGTCTTGTGGCGGTCCAGGTCCTGAGCTCAGCATTTTGCTTTCCACAGGTAATCAAAGACTGTGAAATTCATGAGACTGGGCTAAAAATGATGAGCCAATGGACTCAGAGATTCAAAAACGATCACGCCCTGAATCTGTGGCCAGACTCAACCACTTGTATGTATGCTGGTCAGTGCCTAAATTTATATACATCGGAACATGTCTGTATCCACACAAAAATGCACCCGAGTTAACACGCAAAGCATGGTCAACTATTCCTGCCTTTTCCCTGTGCCAACCAATTGTGTAGGGAAATTATAAACGTCATATTCTGATTCTGTTCGTGTGTCTCATCAGTTTCAATTCAGTCTCAGGAACTCCACAACCCTGTCAAGTAGGTAAAAATTGTACAATTAGCAGATGAGGACATGAGGTCATAAGACTGTATGTCGTTCATCTTATATATAAACAGACATGTGACTGACAATTGAAAGATACTGGGAAATGAAAAATCTCTCTTTCGAACATCTCAATTTTTTTTCTTATAATTCCCATCTGGGAAATAAAATACATATAGTCCACAAACACACATATGCACATATTATTTTGAATATAATTTCCTAAAACTATAAGTTGTAATTATGTAAATGAGATTGTCATCAGCTTTCATTGTGCTAAAAATGCTCATATTTTTGTATAAGAAAAAGAAATACTCATTAACACTGAAGGCCTCAAGAACTTAAATTTTGCTTTGAGATAGATATTGATAAGAAATATGCCGAGTCTGGATCAGCGGCGGCAGCGGCGGCGGCAGCGGCAGCAGCGGCAGCAGTGGCTGCTCCAGCTGAAGGGCCATCAGCAGTGGAACCAAGGCGTCACAGGGACCAGTTAGGCCCTGCGCCCACGACCACTGACCTTCGCTGACCAGCCGGGCAGCAAGCAGCTGCAGTTGTGCGGCGTCTTTCCTGCACGGAGGCCACTTCAGAACTCGGCCTCCCACCAGTCAGGAGAGGAGCATCCATCTTGGTTCCGTACTCCAGGAATCGGACAGACTGAGGTACACAAACATAATCCGAGGCCAACACCGCGGTGGTCTGAGCCCGACGGGCGTTGGCCTGCACCCAGGCCCTGGGCGGGTCGGGGGGCCATCGGGGTGCCAACCCAACCAGGAGGTTTTTTGCCCAGGCCTGCGAGCACGCCGCCGCCATTTTGCCTGCAGGACGACAGAGAGCTCAGGCGGGCAGACCTGTAACAGGCATAGCCTAAGGCTAACAAAGCGGGGGTCCAGGCCCCAAAAGGCACAGGACTGACCCCAAGAACTGGGCAGCTTGGTGGGCCATCTGTGAGTCAACCCGCCCAGGTGATTGTTAGCAAAGCAGACTCTCCCGGCGCTTTCAGGGAGCGCGGGCGCACACGCCCGCCATCCTAGTCACCTGGCAAACCCAATTAACAGTCATAGCCCTAGGGGAACTTTGCTCGGACCTTGGCTTCCCAGGCTTTTGCCTGGACTCAGGGACTGGGCGGCCAGGCTAACCTTGTGTGCGACAGCCCGGTTGGCAGATCGGCTGCCCAGCGGAGTGAGCGGAACACAGGGGAGGTCACAGTAGCATACACCGTCGGCACTCCCTGGGAGTGCACACGGGCTCCATCTGCTCCACAGACACAATCTGGGGCAAGGCCTCAGGCAGAAGCCCTTAGCTCTACTCTCTCCGCTTCTGGATCCAGATCAGTCTGGGCAGCAGCATTACATCTCCAAGTCCTGCAAGTGGCTAGCTGGGCTTCCGGGCGGCCAGCTGGGAGAAGTCAGTGTGCTCCAGTGAATCCAGCGGGCCCCAGCGGGAGCCTTCGGGTGCCTGCTTTGGGATCGGAACAGCCTGGGCAGCAGCACACTGTCTACAAGCAGTGCAGGAGGTAAGCTGTGCACCAGAGGCCAACTGGGAAGGGGCAGCTTGCACTGGTGAGTCCAGCACTGACAAGATAAACTAACACCATTGAGATCTAGATGGCAAAAGGCAAACGCAGGAACGTCACTAACAGAAATCAAGGCAATATGGCAACATCTGAACCCAATTCTCCTCTACCAACATGTCCTGGATACCCCATCACACCAGTAAAACAAGATTTGGATTTAAAATCACTGGTCATGATGCTGGTACAGGAACACATGAAGGTCATACATAAAGAAATTCAGGAGAAAATGGATCAAAAGTTAGAAGCCCTTGCAAGGGAAACACAAAAATCATTGAAAGAAATCCAGGAGAATACAAAAGCCAACAAGGAGGAAATGCAAAAAACACTTAAAGAAATACAGGAGAACTTTGCTCAACAGGCTAAGGTCATGAAAGACGAAACACAAAAATCTCTTAAAGAAATACAGGAGAACTTTGGTCAACAGGCTGAGCTCATGAAAGAGGAAACACAAAAATCTCTTAAAGAATTACAGGAAAACACAAACATGCAAGTGAAGGAGCTAAGCAAAACCATCCAGGATCTAAAATCAGAAGTAGAAACAACTAAGAAAACTCAAAGGGAGACAACTTTGGAGATAGAAAGCCTTGGGAAGAAATCAGGGGACAGAGATACAAATATCAACAACAGAATACAAGAGATAGAAGAAAGAATCTCAGATGCTGAAGATTCCATAGAAACCATGGACTCAACAGTTAAAGAAAATGCAAAATGCAAAAAGCTTGTAACCCAAAATATCCAGGAAATCCAGGACACAATGAGAAGACCAAACCTAAGGATTATAGGCATAGATGAGAGTGAAGATTTACAACTTAAAGGGCCAGCAAATATCTTCAATAAAATTATGGAAGAAAACTTCCCTAACCTAAAGAGAGAGATGCCCATGAATATACAAGAAGCCTACAGAACTCCAAACAGACTGGACCAGAACAGAAATACTTCCTGTCACATAATAATCAAAACACCAAATGTTCTAAACAAAGAAAGAATACTAAAGGCAGTAAGAGAAAAAGGCCAAGTAACATATAAAGGAAGACCTATCAGAATCACAGCAGACTTTTCACCTGAGACTATGAAGGCTAGAAGGTCCTGGGCAGATCTCATGCAGACTCTAAGAGAACACAAATGCCAACCAAAACTACTATATCCAGCAAAACTCTCAATCACCATAGATGGAGAAACTAAGATATTTCATGACAAAACCAAGTTTACCCAATATCTATCCACAAACCTGGCCCTAAAAAGGATAATAGGAGGACAACACCAATACAAGGAGGGAAACTTCACCCTGGAAAAAGCAAGATAGTAACCTTTCATCAAACCCAAAAGAAGTTAAGCATTCAAATTTAAAAAATAACGTTAAAAATGATAGGAAGTAACAATCACTATTCCTTAATATCTCTTAACATCAATGGACTTAATGCCCCAATAAAAAGACACAGACTAACTGAATGGATATGTAAACAGGACCCTACATTTTGCTGCTTACAGGAAACACACCTCAGGGTCAAAGACAAACACTACCTTAGAGTAAAAGGCTGGAAGACAATTTTACAAGCAAATGGTCTCAGAAAACAAGCTGGAGTAGCCATTTTAATATCAGATAAAATTGACTTTCAACCCAAAGTCATCAAAAGAGACCCTGAGGGACACTTCTTGCTGGTCAAAGGAAAAATACAAAAAGAAGAACTGTCAATCCTGAACATCTATGCCCCAAATGCAAGGGCACCCTCTTTCGTAAAAGAAACTCTATTAAAACTAAAAGCACACATTGTACCTAACACAATAATTGTGGGTGACTTCAACACTGCACTTTCCTCAATGGACCGATCAGGAAAACAGAAACTAAACAGGGACACAATGAAACTAATTGAAGCTTTGGACCAATTAGATTTAACAGATATATATAGAACATTCTATCCTAAAACAAAAGAATATACCTTTTTCTCAGCACCTCATGGTACCTTCTCCAAAATCGACCATATAATTGGTCACAAGACAGACCTCAACAAATATAAGAAGATCGAACTAATCCCATGCTTCCTATCTGATCACTATGGAGTAAAAGTGGTCTTCAATAGCAACAGAAACAACAGAAAGCCCACATACACGTGGAAACTGAACAATACTCTACTCAATGATACCTTGGTCAAGGAAGAAAGAAAGAAAGAAATTAAAGACTTTTTAGAACACAATGAAAATGAAAACACAACATACCCAAACCTATGGGACACAATGAAAGCAGTGCTAAGAGGAAAACTCATAGCCCTGAGTGCCTCCAAAAAGAAAATGGAGAGAGCATACATTACCAGCTTAATGACACACCTGAAAGCTTTAGAACAAAAAGAAGCTATTTCGCCCAGGAGGAGTAGAAGGCAGGAAATCATCAAACTCAGGGCCGAAATCAATCAAGTAGAAACAAAGGGAACCATACAAAAAATCAACAATACCAGGAGCTGGTTCTTTGAGAAAATCAACAAGATAGATAAACCCTTAGCCAGAATGACCAAAGGGCACAGAGAAAGTATCCAAATTAACAAACTTAGAAAGGAAAAGGGAGATATAACAACGGAAACTGAGGAAATCCAAAAAATCATCAGATCCTACTACAAGAGCCTATACTCAACACAACTGGAGAATCTGGAGGAAATGGACAATTTCCTTGACAGATACCAAATACCAAAATTAAATCAGGACCAACTAGACCATCTAAACAGTCCCATAATGCCTAAAGAAATAGAAGGAGTCATAGAAAGTCTTCCAACCAAAAAAAGCACAGGACCAGATGGCTTCAGTGCAGAATTCTACCAGACCTTCAAAGAAGAGTTAACACCAATACTCTTCAAACTATTCCACAAAATAGAAACAGAAGGAACACTACCCAATTCCTTCTACGAAGCCACAATTACGCTGATACCAAAGCCACACAAAGATCCAACAAAGAAAGAGAACTTCAGACCAATTTCCCTTATGAACATCGATGCAAAAATACTCAATAAAATTCTTGCCAACCGAATCCAAGAACACATCAAAACGATCATCCACCATGATCAAGTAGGCTTTATCCCGGGAATGCAGGGCTGGTTCAATATACGGAAATCCATCAATGCAATCCACTACATAAACAAACTCAAAGAACAAAACCACATGGTCATTTCATTGGATGCTGAAAAAGCTTTTGACAAAATTCAGCATCCTTTCATGCTTAAAGTCTTGGAGAGAACAGGAATTCAAGGCCCATACCTAAACATAGTAAAAGCAATATACAGCAAACCGGTAGCCAGCATCAAACTAAATGGAGAGAAACTTGAAGCAATCCCACTGAAATCAGGGACCAGACAAGGCTGCCCCCTTTCTCCTTATCTTTTCAATATTGTACTTGAGGTACTAGCTCAGGCAATTAGACAACATAAGGAGGTCAAAGCGATACAAATTGGAAAGGAAGAAGTCAAACTTTCATTATTTGCAGACGACATGATAGTCTACCTAAGTGACCCAAAGAACTCCACTAGAGAGCTCCTACAGCTGATAAACAACTTCAGCAAAGTGGCAGGTTATAAAGTCAACTCAAGCAAATCAGTGGCCTTCCTATACTCAAAGGATAAGCAGGCTGAGAAAGAAATTAGGGAAATGACCCCCTTCACAATAGCCACAAACAGTATAAAGTATCTTGGGGTGACTCTTACCAAACATGTGAAAGATCTGTATGACAAGAACTTCAAGACTCTGAAGAAGGAAATGGAAGAAGACCTCAAAAAATGGGAAAACCTCCCATGCTCATGGATCGGTAGAATCAATATAGTTAAAATGGCCATTTTGCCTAAAGCACTATACAGATTCAATGCAATACCCATCAAAATCCCAACTCAATTCTTCACAGAGTTAGAAAGAGCAATTATCAAATTTATCTGGAACAACAAAAAACCCAGGATAGCTAAAACTATTCTCAGCAACAAAAGGAAATCTGGGGGAATCAGTATCCCTGACCTCAAGCAATACTACAGAGCAATAGTGTTAAAAACTGCATGATATTGGTACAGTGACAGGCAGGAGGATCAATGGAACAGGATTGAAGATCCAGAAATGAACCCACACACCTATGGCCACTTGATCCTCGACAAAGAGGCTGAAAACATCCAATGGAAAAAAGATAGCCTTTTCAACAAATGGTGCTGGTTCAACTGGAGGTCAGCATGCAGAAGAATGCGAATTGATCCATCCTTGTCTCCTTGTACTAAGCTCAAATCCAAATGGATCAAGCACCTCCACATAAAGCCAGACACTCTGAAGCTAATAGAAAAAAAACTGGGGAAGACCCTTGAGGACATCGGTACAGGGAGAAAGTTTCTGAACAGAACACCAATAGCGTATGCTCTAAGAGCAAGAATTGACAAATGGGACCTCATAAAATTACAAAGTTTCTGTAAGGCAAAGGACACCATCAAGAGGACAAATCGGCAACCAACAAATTGGGAAAAGGTCTTCACCAATCCTACATCAGATAGAGGGCTAATATCCAATATATATAAAGAACTCAAGAAGTTAGACTCCAGAAAACCAAACAACCCTATTAAAAAATGGGGTACAGAGTTAAACAAAGAATTCTCACCTGAAGAACTTCGGATGGCGGAGAAGCATCTTAAAAAATGCTCAACTTCATTAGTCATTAGGGAAATGCAAATCAAAACAACCCTAAGATTTCATCTTACACCAGTCAGAATGGCTAAGATTAAAAATTCAGGAGACAGCAGGTGTTGGAGAGGGTGTGGCGAAAGAGGAACACTTCTCCACTGCTGGTGGGGTTGCAAATTGGTACAACCACTCTGGAAATCAGTCTGGCGGTTCCTCCGAAAACTGGGCACCTTACTTCCAGAAGATCCTGCTGTACCACTCCTGGGCATATACCCAGAAGACTCCCCACCATGTAATAAGGATACATGTTCTACTATGTTCATAGCAGCCCTATTTGTAATTGCCAGATGCTGGAAAGAACCCAGGTATCCCTCAACAGAAGAGTGGATGCAAAAAATGTGGTATATCTACACAATGGAGTACTATTCAGCCATTAGAAACAATGATTTCATGAAATTCTTAGGCAAATGGATGGAGCTAGAGAATATCATACTAAGTGAGGTAACCCAGACTCAAAAGGTGAATCATGGTATGCACTCACTAATAAGTGGATATTAACCTAGAAAACTGGAATACCCAAAACATAATCCACACATCAAATGAGGTACAAGAAGAAAGGAGGAGTGGCCCCTGGTTCTGGAAAGACTCAGTGAAACAGTATTCAACAAAACCAGAACGGGGAAGTGGGAAGGGGTGGGTGGGAGGACAGGGGAAGAGAAGGGGGCTTGCAGGACTTTCGGGGAGTGGGGGGGCTAGAAGAGGGGAAATCATTTGAAATGTAAATAAATTATATCGAATAATAAAAAAAAAGAAAAGAAATATGCCTGTATTAGTCATCCATATTTACTCTTCCCACCCTCACTCATAGAAAATAATTTATACAAATAATCATTTTAAAGCCAATGTGGTTTTGGAGAAAACTTTAAATTTTTAAAAGTATGTAGCCCTATCAAATAAGTAAGAGTCAACTTTTCTGCTTGACTAGAGACACTCTATATTTGCTCTTTTAGATCTATAGCCAACTGTGACAGGCTAGGTGGTGACGAGAACCATAGAGTATGTTTGTTGTATTAATCCACTCAAATTTTTGGGAGTACAAATATTTTCATGTATTGATTACTGCCATTCAGGTTCTGCATCCATCCCCATTCCCGTGTGATAGGCCTATTATAACAACCAGTGGATCCTGAGAGGAAAATCAAGGCTAGAATGACCTGGAGCAAAAGAGACCTCAGGTTGCTGTAAGCACAATGAGAATAGACTATCAGGACACAGCTTCAGTGAGACATTCAATGGGAGAAACAAAGGCTACTTAATCTTTGAGGAGGTTGAGTGTATATTGTTTGTAGCAAGAGTACTGAGGATGTCTCACTTGCATAAAGAGGAATTCCAGATGCCACTAGATGTGACCTTATAAGAGTAGAGAAGAGAAAGTTTAACCTGGCTATTGGGCTTCATGATTTCTGTGAGTTGCAGGGAGACATGTACCAGGGCATGAAGGCCTGGAGCAGGAAAGGAGTGAACCTACTCCTACCAGTCTTGGGGCTACATTTATTGGGTTTGGACATATTTCAACCCCTCTTTTGCTCTGGACTGGTTCCACCCATACCATGGATTCCTAGCCCCATAATAAACTTATGCACAGAGGAATATATATGTTTTGAAGAATTCTGTGTTGTGACAAAGTGAACATGTTTCAAATTCTTTATATTCCTTTGAGAGGTCCTTCTAGGATGTTCTGCAACTGCGTTCAAGCTGTGGCTACATGTGTTGGGTTTAAAATAATTCACTTCCCTTTCAGCACTTTAGCATTTCAGCATTTCATAGTTGTCCTGGCCAGAGCCTGGTAGACCAGTAATCTAGAAAATTGTGATTGGCCCATTCTTCTGTTAGCAGCAGCCTCTTTCATACAATGTAGTCTAAATGCTCCCATTCTGGTCTTCTGCTTATCACCTCTGTGTTTATCATCCTGTAGAGTCACTAATGACCACTACTGATAACAGCAGCAAAAAAACAATAACAATTGCATTGCCTAATGTTAACAATGCTATTTAAAATGTACTTTTTATAAGGGCCATAGACAACTACAAATTGAGGATATACTATCACATACACAAACATAGACATTACATATATGCATATGCCTCAATGCTTCAGAAGAAGGCATTATTATTATTAATGCCTTTCTGATGGTGACATATTTACATGGATTCTAAAAATGTCCTATTTATGGAATCAGAGTAGAATGATTATTATAAGAGATTGGGTGTGAAGAGGCATTTCAGGCAGAGAATGTTGCTCAAGAGGTACAAGGTTTTAGTTCAAAGGAGAATATGTTCTGTTATTCTGGGCAATATCATAATACTCAACAAAACTAAAGGAGGATTCTACATCATCATGATTTCATCCTAAAGAAATGATAGATATTTGAGGTACTGTGAATGAAAACTACTCATTTGTGTGTGTGTATGTGTGTGTGTGTGTGTGTGTGTGTGTGTATAAAATCATCACCACATAATATGTGCCATAAATATAAAACTGCTTGCTTTATGGTGCAGTTCTACCTCCACAACCAACCATAATTTTATCATTATAGAGATGTACTTAATAGCATTTTAATTTCTTTTCTATAGCTGTAACCAAAGACCAGACAGAAACAGCTTAAGGAGAACTGTTTCTTTTTGTTTTATGGTTGCAGAGAGTTCAGTACATCATGGATCAGAGGATGTGATCAACCAGAGCAGTTTCTATAATGGCAGCCAGTTGGGAGGAGGGCTTGAGAAAGACGAGGGAGCTGATGACTAGATAGTCCTTTAATTAGTCAAAGTTTCCAAAACTTCCAGAAATAGTATTACCATCTAGGGGACCTAGGCTTTAACATGTGACTCCAAGATACTTATTCTACATTGCAAACACAAGATATTTATTATTTACCAAACACCATCACTGAGCAACATAGAACACTGTAAAGCATTGGGTTTCCCCCTCTTGTTACCATAGGAATCCCCTGCTAGAATCAGTTGATTAGGATCCCAAGCAAGAATCCAGCTGCATATTATTTAGTCTAAGAAAATATCAAAGTCCAAACCATGTGTCCTACTAAATTTACATTGTTTTTTTTTTTTTACTAAAATTAAGTTGGGAAATGAATATAGACAATAAAAAAATATCACCAATGGTTTTGCTATAATTGATGTAAACAAGAAAAATGTAAAGTCCTTATTGAAATACAATTTTAAGTAATGTGAATAATGTATTTTTTCTTTTCCTTTTATCATTGTTTTGTTTCAGATGAGGTCTTACCCTGAAATTCCAGTTACCCTAGAACTTTCCACAGTTCACCTGCTGAGTGTTGGGATTAAGACATGAGCTAGAGTGTCCAACTTTAAAAGAATCTCCTTTAATTCAAGTAATAGATAATGGTTATTTGGGTTAAATTTTATTAGTTATAGCTATTAATCCTGAAACCAAATTTGGCCAAAACAAGTAACTGAAATTTTCAGATGGTTGAAATTACAAAATTCAAAGAGAGTTCCTCACGTTCTGTTGGTTGTGAATCATTTCGTTAGATGTCTCTTTAGACACTCTTGGAGTGTCACTTTTTTGACTTCTTAATGTGGCTCCCATGGGATCCATCTGTTGGCAAGGGATGATGGGAATACCAGGTCTTTTTTTCTCTCTCTCTAATGGCTGTTAGTGCAAAACTCATCAGGCTTCTCATCAACATGTACATTGGCTGTTGAAGAGCTAACAGCACATGAGGATTGAAGAGATCTTGGGTCAGGCTGCCCAGGAAGCCAGGCCACACATGTAGATGAGCATCTCACTAACTAGTTTCTAGGATTTAAAGTCTGGAAACGTATTGTATCTCCAAGAGAGATGATAAAACTTCTCTTTAACATGAAAGGAAAACATTTCCATTTGTTGGGTCTGGTCTTCTGATTCCATTCCTCTTAAATATGAATGAAAAAAAGGGGCCCAGGAAGCTTAAATGTTCTAATATTGATTGGGCTTAATTCTTCCCTCTCATCTATCTCTTAAAGAACCATTAAAGGACGTCAACTAGTCAGTATGATACCACTTCATACAATATTCACTGGTATCAATGCATATGTACTGTAATATTCATGGCCATGACCCTAGGATCAGACACAACTAGGCAGATTCCAACACTGCCCCATTGTGATTGTGTGAACTTGAGTAGAAACCATTGAAAGATATATATCTCTGCTATTCTTACTTGTAAAAGAAAGATAAGAATACTGCTTACCTTAGTAAGTTCTTAGCATCAAACACCATAATGTATGCAAACTGCCTGGCATTTTACTATAAATATTAGTTATCTATTTTAGTGATTACATTGATTAAAATAAATAACTCTTACCAATCTATTTTTCAAAACAAATATTTCTTTTGGATAGCATGATTTAAATGCCTTTATAGTTGTAAATATCCAGGAAAGACATGAAAGATAGTCAAAGTTATAGAGAATTGTGGATGTATATCTTGAATGTCTAGTGAGTTTCAGTGTAATGTGGTCAATATTGTGCTTTATTAATCAACTTACTGAAGTTTTTCAAATAAATCATCAGAGAGGTTTTCTTCCTGACTGGACAGTTACATTAGAAGCCATGACTTTATGCTGATATTCTACAATATACAAAAGATCATCATAATTTTGAGACAAGATATTTATTTTTCTTCCAAAAGTACCACAGATAAAAACAATTGATACAGCCAAGGGAACCTTAGGATAATTAGGCCAATTAAACCCCAGACAAGGATAAGTAGAATGTGATTAGTTTATGTGGCAGGTTGAATAAAAAATAGCCCCATGGGTCCATAGAAGTGGCACAATTAGGAACTGTGGCCTTTGATAGAGTAGATGTGGCCTTACAGAAGTTGGACACTTATTTGACATCTCAGATGATCAACCATGCTAAGGATGACAATCATTTCCTAGTGCTTTCCTAGCCACATGTAGAACTCTCTGCTCCTTCTCCAGCACCATATCTGCCTGCACACTGCCAAGTTTCCCACCATGATAATAATGACTAAACCCTTGAAACTGTGAGCCAGCCCCAATGACATGTTTTTCTTTATGAGACCTTCTGTGGTCATTGTGTCTCTTTACAACTATAGAAACTTTAACTAAGACAGTCTACATATCCCAGTCAGGAGCTTTGTTCAAAACTGGAAGTTTGTTTGTTCATAAGTCAACTAGGAGATGATGTGGTCTTTAGAAACATAGACATATGACAAAAGTACCAACAGGATGAACTGTTCTAGTAGGGTTCCTATTCTTTGCAATAATAAATTACATTTTCTTCAACTTTCAGAGTCTTGTATTATAGCTATATATACTATTAGCAGTATATAAAGATTTTTGTTCATTCTTAATCCTGTATTCAAGTTTAATCATTTAACAAGCCACAAACTATTTAGTATATTACCTTCTTTTTCTCTGGGCACTGGTATTATCCCTATAAAAGAAGGGGGAGAATTAGATGAACTCACAATTCCACTAGCTTCAGGGGTCTCCATGAACACAATACATTTCCTTTATAAATGGCAAAGATGGCTGTTAAGCAATCTTTCAACTTCTGTTCTGAAAATTACACAAAATAACCCACATACCTTTTATCTTTCTTCACTAGGACTATTTTCTATCCCTTTAATCTTTTTGTTGATATTCTATGGACTTTCTTTGGTATCTCCACATCTCACTCCTCTGTATGAAATTTCTAACTTAAAAAAAAAAATCAGACAGAAGAATCAGTAACATGCCCTAAACAGGTACACTCTCAGCCTTCTGCCCCTAAAATCATTGTTCATTCTACCTATGTGTGTAAAAATATTTTCATATTTCCAAATTCCCCTTTTAGATTACATTGGTCAGTCTTTAAAATATAATTTTTAATTTAAACTTTTTATTTGTGGTAAAATAGAAATACAATAAAATATACAATTTTTATTGTATTTTCATTGAATTTGAATATGCATTCAGTTGTATAATTCAGACTTTTATGCTATAAAATAGAACTTTAATTCATGTCCTCTCTGCCCCTTCAGTACTTGATTTGGTAATCCCAGAAAGAACAATAATCCCAATTATTTCAACTATAGAATAAATTTGCCAGTTGAACAATTTTATTTAAATAAAGTCAGGAGGTATACTTTTCTGTATGCAAAGACTGTATTTATAGTCAAAATTCAATCAACTATATTTATATATGTCATTTTCTTGCTTCTCTATTAAACTCTGTGGTTCTACATGTTAATTGTTTGCCCATACTACATTATCTTGATTTCAATGCTTATTGTGAGCGTTGAAATCAAATTGCTGATCTATCTAGTTTCAGTGTTTTCTTCAGGCTTGCTTTGATCCTCTGAGTTCCTTTACTTTCTCATAAACTTTAAGAGTTAGCTCTTAATAACCCCAAAGAAGATTTTGACTAGATTGCTTAACATCTGTAGATATATTTTTAGAAAATTAATTTCTTACCAATATTTAACATATAGCCCAAGTTTAATACATACATTATTTAAAATGTCTTATAATTCCTTTCCTTGGTTACTTTCAAAATGGAAAAGCATTTGTAGTTTAGGATAGTATCACCCCATTTTATAAGAGAAATTTAAAAGATAGAATTCTTGATATATCCAATTAAGCCTGAGAAACTAGAAATTATTTTCTCAACAAATAAGGGTTTTTTCAAGATTCTCTCAGATGAACTGAAACACACACACACACACACACACACATACACACACACACACACACAGAGGAAAAGAGAGACAGAGACAATGACTAAAAAGCACCACTAGGAAATGTTCCATGGCTACATCCAATTTGATCAAGCCTGGAAACTGATGATTTGGGGCTATTTGAGAACCATGCAGCAAGAAGCTGAAAGCAGGATAGTCTCCTTAACTCATCTTGCTCTCCTAAGCTACCAAACCCAGAGATCTTAGCTGGAACAGAGATTCTTGACAACTGTAATTGTTCTGCAAGAGGACAACAAAACAAAGGGGACAAACACAACTCTGATGCACACAGAATCTCTCAAGATACTTTTGTGACAGATTCACCCATAAGTGATACAGAAGGCAAAGGAGAGAGTGATGGATTATAAATAAGGGGCAATGAGAGAATTAGTTTATTTCATTCTTACACCAATTTTGCAGAACAGTTAAGATAATTAACTTTTATTTTATAATCAAATTGAAAGAGATGAGAATTCCTGCGCCAAATAAAAATCCTAAGCGTTTGAATCATGACGAATTTGGAGGAAATGATAGATAATGTAAGAACAAAGAATGAACTCATGTTAGATTTAGCTTGACAAATACACAGAACCTAGTATGTTGTGGCTTGGTGAGCTTTTTGAATTACATTTTCCCTTCTAATAACAGGAATCTATGAAAGATGTTTTTGAAGATAAGGATGGAGGTGATCAGAGTATTACAAAATATTCGAGATGACTGAGAGTATAGCAATAAAACCAATACAAAGTTACTGCATCCACATAGAGGAAAAGTCAGAGTACAAAGAGTAAATACTTACACACATTGTGGCCTTATTTACAATTGCCATGCTTTGGAAAAAGCCATCAATTGATGAATTGATAAAGAATATAGAAATTATGTATGCAGGGCACATTCAACTGTAAACAACAAAGCTCATTTTACAAAAATATCAATGAGAATTGAAATATCAATGAGAAAACTCCCATTGAGTTTTTGAAAAACGCAATTTACTTTGAAGAAAGAAAAAGACCACATCTTATCACCTATAGGAAGAATCTAGATTTAAATATTCAAAGATGCAAATGTATTAGGGAAAATATTTAGGGTCGGTATGAGTTGGGAGCAAGACTGTGTGAGTGATATTATTAGTCAATGTAAAATGTAAATATAATGAAATACATTATTTTACAAAATTAATGCATGCTTTTAAAGAAGAAAGATGATAACTGTACTTTAAAACTCACAAGTGGATTCATATAAAGCTCTTTTTGAGAGAAGCTAAGAAAATACATATGGATAGGATAAAAACAAGAATCCCTACCCTACTGATGAGTATTTACTGAGCTATTATTATGTGTGGCTGCAACTAACTGATTCACTAAAAACAAAACTAGACTATGTGTTAAGGCAGTCTGTATGTTTTTTTGTAGCAGATTGGTACTGAGGTAACAGATAAATAGGACTTTTGATTTTAATCTCCTGTCTTCAGTGGGCTTCCAACAAAGCTTTGGGGGCATTTTTTTCCTTATTTGAATTATTTATTTATTTTCATTTGATGGGCAAAATCTCAGCACTCAAAGACCCTAGCAACTACAGAATACTTGAAAAAAGGTATCAGTGTGCACAAAAAGGGACAAAATCCTACGTGTATTGGAAAGAGGTGCTGCCACTGGTATAGTGTCACATTGACATCAAGGTCTCATTGTTCCCCCATCCCATTCCAAACACTAAAATTAATCAAGATGTCAAGACACAACTTTATCCTTAGGATGAATCAGAAAATGCATTTACATTTGTCCTTAATTAATCCAGAAAATGGGGGTAGTGGCCTTGTTTGATTTTTCCCTCCTGGAGCATCATTTTCAAGGCTATATCTTGTCTTTCTGGGAAGAAGTAGGAAGCATCAGAGAAGCAATCTCCTTGCCAAGATCAAACAAATTAAAATAGAGGAGTATAGTATATGTGATGTGTAAACACAAAATGAATTTTCTCATTTGAAATATTGCACCCAATTTCAGACCAAAAGTTGGACTGTCTGAGGATGATATTATGGCAGAGAAATTGAGAATGAAGTTGGCTGTTCATTCAAGACAACACTGGAAGTGTTTGAAAATTTTTCTAATATGTTTTAGTCATAGAAAATGACAAACTAGGCTGGGTTTTATTTCTAAACTTTTCAAAGATAATTACAAACCCAAATGTATCTTTCTTTTAAACTGATCCCAATTTAAATCAAAGGCATAGCACACAACTAAAACACTGTGCTATGAATTATTTTAAGTTGTAATATTTTTTACATTATTTGAGAAATTTAGGAGAAACATTATCTAGATAGCAAAAATGGGGAGAAACAAGATATAATTCTGATATTCTGCTAATTTATCATCTCTTAAAAAGATAGTTTTCCCAACATTTATTTGCTTGCTCTAATTGAGCAAGATATAAAATTATATTCAAATGTATAGAGAAATTTTTTATTGAGCTAGTGAACATAAAGGATAAAAATTGAGTTTCCCAATGCAAGATGTAGGTAGTAGGTTTTTAAGGAAAAGAAAGTAACTTAGGAAGTAGTGTTGTTCTCACTTTTTTCAAGAAATATTAAGTCAAAATTTTAATCTTATGTGTCAATTCTAGTAGGTAGAATTACAATCATAGATCAATACAAGCTTATGTGCAAGCCTGTATTTATTTCAGAAAGCATGTCCTACTCTTACAAATATACATATGGAATGAACGAGCCTTGCTATACATCTTTGATACCTTACAGTTATAGGTATAGTCATTTCTCACTCTGAAATGAACACTATCACAACACAAGAAATCCCCCAAAGGACAGATATAAATCATGGAGGGTGCTATCGGAGTGAGATAGCAAATGAGAAATTCTGTACGGTAAAGCTACATGAGGTCTGTGAATCCAGAAGCACTGAGCAATGGACTGTGATGAGCAGGAGAATGCTACAAATATGAAAAATGCTACAAAGACAGAAAGGAAGGAGAATGCTAATACGAGGGAAGAATAATGGGAGCCAGTCATTTGCACTGATATTTGTAACACTGTTACTCCGGAAGTCTTAGGAGATATATAAATAGATAAAGATACTAGGAGTATGACTTTCAGAATATAGGAGAATTTTTTTTTCTTTTCTGATCTCTATCACTACATCATCCATACATCACAGAAAGTATGTGGTGAATGAGCTCTCCCCATGTATGAGGCACTTATTCAATGGCAGACACAAACTTGGTAGTTAGTAATTCAAGTCAGTTGTGGCAGTGTCTTTTGGAGGATAAGGTCTGATTCCCAATGAGTAAGGCTGAGTCCCATGTGATTCTCAACTTCAGATAGTCGTCAAGTTATGACTTTTGTTTCTTACAAAGAGTTTAAAATAAGGTATTCTACCACTAGGGTGTGATGAAGTTACCAAGAGAATTTATAGAATTTGATAGGGAATTGCTTAACTTAATGCTTGAAGACTTATTATACTGAATTGTTATAAAGGATACAAATGAATATCTAACCTAGGAAAAAAATTGGAGGCAATCTGGAAAGTTTTGAAATTCAGGAGCTTCCATCTGTAGGAATTTCTTCATTTAGCTCTTTATACTGTTTCTATATCTGCAATACCTTCAGGGAATATGAACACATTTTGCATATATAAAACTCTCCAAACTGAGTTCTGAGTATTTATGTAGACTTCATGATATAACTGAGACTTATTACACTGTTGAATCAACAGTCTGTCATCACATGACAACATGGAAGTGATAATCTTAAAGTTTGTGAAATCACCTTACTAAGGCAAATTTGGTTGTGGTTGGCCCAAACAGACATTTATCAACAAGACATGTCTCTTGTCTTTTGTGGTTCCAGAATAGCTCCCAAACAGCCACATATTGTAAGAGCTGGGACCATATTCTAGTCACTTTAGAATTATAAAATGTTTTAAGAACTGTGAGCCAGAAAGTATGGATGGAAACAAAGATGGATACATTTATCTCTTTATATCCATGGACTCCTGTGAGTGTCAGAACTCTTAGGTGTTCAAGTTCCTTAAGTTTAGAGCACTTGCATTAAACCTATCCTACCTTTTTCAATTATCTCTGGATTACTTATAACACAGAGCACATTGTCAATACTTTATAAGTATAATATTTGCAATCTTGTACGGTATTTACCATCCATTATTTAGGGAATACATATAAAACAATATATCATTTAGGTGATCCAGACAAATATTTCCAGCACAAACAGTTTTGGTTTTTCAAATTATCTTTAATCTTTTTTTTTTTACATTCTAGTTGTCATCCTTCTCCTGTTCTACCCTCCGACAAGTCCTCATCCCTTTTCTCCTCCCATGTCTCCAAGAGGATAAATATGCCTCCTAGTCCCCCAAATGTTTTCAACTCTCTTTTTGTAGGATAAACCCATTAATGTGAAGTCAGAGGTAAGGTATACTTTGGTTCACAATATAGTACCTAACTACTGAGTTATGCAGACATGAGACTATGGATTTGATTCTGGGACACCAAATGAGTGATTTATGAGTGTACTGGGTACAGTTTTAGAGATGTCTTCCACCTCAACAAAAGTAACTGACATTTGAGAAGCTGTTATGCATCCTGTGGACGTATGATGTTTGAAATGCTAGGTTGTACCTCCTTGACAATTATAAGCATAGTTAAATTTTTGAAAAATTCTGGGGATTCTGAAGCTGGTTCTTCAAAGCACTCACCAGAAGATGTGGATCTAATACTCTATACTGTAGTCACCCACAGCTACATTGGAACAGGTTACTGGGTTCCCTGGAAGGAAAGCTGGGGATAGGGACAGGGTGACTGGAGAAACATGGCATCAAGACAAAATTTCCTGCTCAAGACTCAAAGTTTAACAGAGGTCTCCAAATATATATAGGCAGGAAAGATCCTTCCCCTAAAGGCTGGAAGCTTCTCCTCAGAACTGGTTCAGTTCCTCCGCAGGTGGCTAGTGTTTCTCTGGAAACTACAGGTCCTTGAAGAACAATGGGCTTCACCTTGATCTGAGCGCTCCAACCTAGGTGGAGGGGATTATGGCTAGAACAGGAATTCCTTCTTGAAGGTTGGAAGAGGAACTTCACCTTGGTCAATATCAAGTCGTTCCAGTTGGCATAGCACCCCTATATGGTTCTCTAAACTATACAAGGCTTCTTTCTCTTCTGGGTCCAAGCAATTAGCAATTTCCAATATCCTGTGCTATTCGATGCACCTAGCTCTTCTCCTTTCTTCCTGCGTCCTCACCCTGGTTATCCTGGCCACATCTTATTTGTAACAAGTACCAAGAACATGTTTTTAGTCATTATTTTAAATCTGTACCATTTTCTCTGAGATTTGTGAGCATACCCTAGTGATTTTAGTTCAATCTGCTCTTCAGTTCTTAGATCACCTCTAAACACTGGCACTGATACCTTGCTTCCTAGGAATAGTTTGATGATGTATGCTACTTCTGCAGTAGGCTCAAATATTGGGAAAGGAAGGCAGCATGCCAGTAGTTTCTGTGGCTGATCCCCAGGGCCAAACAACGCTTGGCAGAGAGTCTTTACTTGGAAGTATATTCAAAGTTTCCTCTGGCTACCAAGGATTTTCTGTAAATAGTGTTACAAGAGTGTGAAATGTCAACGTAGATGAGCCTGTGAAAAAAAACAAGATGGGGAAAAGTTTGTTCAAAATCTGGAAAGAGAAAAGTCTGAATGAAACCTGTACTTAAGCTGCCAGGAACTCTAAAATAAGTAGTTCATGATTCCTCCTAATTCCTTCTCTGACACTCACAGGGTCCAACAGTAAGCTCATTTTTCTCTTGGGCTCCTTATGTCAATGAGACAAGGATTATCCTCTATGCTTTATGTTTATATTAATTTCTATGATTTTGCATATTCTAGCATATGAAATTATCCTTTTTTCCTTATACTGCTAGATAGCCTTAGCTTCTAGCAAAACACCTGTCTCATGAAAAGACACTCACTTTAATCTGTGATGTGACTCAACCTGATTACCATTAAATGAAAAGTGAAATTTAGTTAAAATTTAAGTCTCAATATTTATTTGACCAGCATTTATTAGTGTTTCATGAGTAGAGTCTAGAATATGAAAATCAAAATTTGATTGGTACAGTCAACATAAAATGTTCATTTAATTATTCCCTACTTAAGGTTTGGTCTTGGAAAAGCATATATAAGTAGTTAAATTTTAGTTTAAAAGTATTTTTAATATCATAGCAGTAAATTATAGAGTTACCATTATTAGTCACATTTATTCATGAGAGGTAATTTGATATCTTACAAAATAAGCCAATACATTGTATAACCTCTTACAGTCTAATTTTTCATGGATGAGCACTTACATATTTAATATCCTTGGAGGTTATATTTTAACATAGTATAATTACCACTTTCTCTTTATTTCTATTTGGTTTGACATAGCCACTTTGCCTAAAATAATTTAATATTCTTATGAAGGAGATACTGCTAAACCTAGCCTATAACATCAATTGCCTTTGTTTATACTAACAGCTCTAGTGAATTAGCATATTAGAAAGTGAGAACAAATGGCCCTTAGAGGGAATGAAAATGTACTCATTAAATTTTTTACATGATTTCTGAAGAAATTTAAACATTTCTAGTTTGAATACCATACATCTCTACAATAAATCAGGGACTCTAGTAGAACAGTTCATAGGAATAAGTACAAATCTTTCCTTCCCTTTATTCATCCATTGAATGCTTACCTACCTTCTGACACTTCACAGGGCAGCCACTGCATGGCTGGTTCCAAGGGCTTCAGGCAAGACCAGGACATCATTGATGAAACCTCAGGTGTTGTTCTGTCGACTGACATCTCTGCACAGACCCACAGACAGCTGGGCTCTGCAAATTGGAGGATATAAGCAGACATCTTAGAGGTTGATACTCATAGCAGGCATTTGCTAGCTTGGATGAGTTCTTTTGTGGTGCCAATTTTCCAGTTTCTAGAACAGCAGTAACAGATATCTCATAAGGTTTTTAGGAACAAAATAAATAATGTATCAGAAAACTATCTATCATAAGAAAATATTTAAATGCTGTCTGGCAATGACGATGATTATAAATTGTATATTCTTTTAAAATATATTTTCATGATAACCTTTTCACTCTTCAGAAAGAATTCTTTAATAATATTTAATAAACATAATCTATTAACTTTAGGGTCAATACTGAGACTTTCCAAATGTCTGATAAACTTTTGAAATTAATATTTTTTCCAGGATTTAGATCTAACTCTAGTAGCAATAGGTCATAAAATGATGGCCAATAATGTCATCATAAGATATGTTTGTGTTAAGACCTTGAAAATGATATAAAAAAAGAAGGGAAAGAAAAAAGACCATATTTATTACTTTTCATTTTAAAATTAAATATTATAATCTGACATAAGCCAAAGCCACAAGAAATGACTACCTGTAAGATCATGATTGTAAAACATTAAAAAATCTATAAAGGTCATCCATCCTGTAATTCTCTGAAAGTTCTTGTCAGTATAGTTTCCTTGGTTGAGCCTTGTTTCTTCTTCTGTCAAGTGTGGACAACACTCAGAAGACGTTGATCTACAGACTGCACGTTTGCTTTCTCTCTATCACAGTATACATCCTCCATTAAATATGGATATCAGCCTCCCTTTGCATGATGATGTCATTGTGTGAATGGAGAGAGAATGGTCTGTGGGCTGTAATGTCTTCAAAACCTGAACCTGACAAAATAAATCAAAATACACATTTCTTCTTCTCAAGGCTGGACTCTAATCCACTCCTGTGCTGACTCTAATACTCATTCTGAGGCTTGCAAATCTGATTGATGATGTCTTTGAATACTTTGGAAAGGGATAATCAACCACAAAGCCTAACTAGAAGCCAAACTGAATTTCAAAGCCTAAACATTTAATGTGCTCTGATTTATACTTGCTGAAAGGCTTAAGACATTCAGATTACTTCTGTATGTATCATCATTCATAGGCTTACAATTTAATTTCACCTTGCAATATTTTTGTTTGTGGAACACACTCCTGACTTACTATCCAGCCTTCAGTTAAACATCTTCGAATCACATTAACACAAGAATTGCACTGTGCCATTGAACATTCTTTTAACAATAAAAACATTTTTTATGTTACTGATATTAATTACATATGAGTTCTTGGTGATCGTGTGTCAAGTGTTATTATTAAAATACTGATAATGGTTTATTCATGGCATTGCCATGATACCTAATACAATGATTTCCAGATTTACCATGAGATAGACATGATTGAGTAATGATTGTCATATAATATATGTAAGTGTAGAGATGGGGGAGGATTTTAAGCTTATTTAAAAGAGTTCAATTAAAAATAGCAGAACGTCATATTATGATTACAATTTCACTTTTTTCTTCTCTGCACTCAGCACATTCATTACATAGTAATTGAGAAATTCTGACTATTGTATGTTTGCATAACACCATATAATTTACCTTTCCAGAGAACATGCTAGACATTTGATATGTATAATTACCAAATTTTATTTTCCTTCTAGGCTTATTATCTCTGGTTAGGGAAATCAGACAAATAAGTGGTCTAATTCTTACTTTCAGCTACCTGAAAGACGACTTGGAAAGAAAATTGTTTTTCACAGAGACATTTAATGTTATCTGATGACAGGTTTGCGAGACAAGAATTACTCTACAGGGAACTCGAGATTGAAGTCTGTAGTTATCATGGCTCTTATTAGGTGCACAAGAGGTTCTAATGAACTGTTGAGCTTTTCCAAGGCTGGTGAATCACCACTGTGGTGGGGGGACTGACTGGGAAGGGGCAAGGGCTGGAATGTAAATAAATAAAATAATTAATTTAAAAAACCTATGTGCTTTAGAATGGTTAAAAACAAAAAACAAAAAACCAAAAAACCAGGGTGCTATTGATTAATAACCAGGGACATTTACATTATTTATTGTCCTCTGTCCCTCCTCACTGCAGTAGTAGTTGAAAGTCCAGGTGATTTGCAAACTAGATCTTACTTGGGTGTGCAATACACTCCCAAAGCAATCCAGTTACACATCAGAGTGGATCCAAACAACCTTTTTTTTTTTTTTTAATAAAAATGCTTCCTGTGATTCTAGATGTTTCCACCTCACACAGGGCACAGACAGAATGGCAGAATGGCAGCTGGTTATTCCTGACTGACAATGAAGACTTGGTAATTAGCTCTATGCCTGAGGACCCCAGTGGCTTTAGGGGTGGGAAGGGAGAATCCTCTTTGAAGCAAGAGAGAGGGAAAGTGGGGTAAGGAACTGTGGTGGTGACTCCGAGGGGGCAATGGCTGGAATGTAAACAAATAAATAATGAATTAAAAAGACTATGTGTTTTAAAATGTTTTTTTAAGAAACATGGTGTTATTGAATAATAACCAGGACCATTTGAATTATTCATAGTTCTCTGTCCCTGTATATGGTTTTCTAGAATCCAAATTCCCACAATAATACCAAACTTAGTGTGGTGGATCATTTAATGATATTCCTTGCTAAATTGGATTAAAGAACCACCTAACTCTATAAATGGTATAAAATGCTTGAAGGGTATATCTAGCTTGTTTGATCATAACACCTAGTGGGAACTCATTCAACTAAGAAAAGGTAAAAAATTGTTATAGTTGTGTTTTTAACATAAGATTGATTCTTGATGAGATTTTACTGCCTAAGAAAATGTAATAAATGTCTGTATATAAGGAAACATGTGAGATGATCAAAAGGTCACTGTGTCCATCCCTGTGTTGGCTATTACTTGTCTGAGTCCATCTATCTGAGGTGTTACACTGGGCAAAGCAAATAGCTCATAAAGTGAAGTTCTTGGATCTTACATATATAGATCAAAGCTGGACTTTGAGCCAGCAGGTTTTCCTAAAACAAAATGTTTCAGTGATTCTCGGTTTTCTTTTACATACTTCAAAGGGGCGACAGCCATATTCAGTACCCTGTGTTACCTTTAACTCTTTTGAATGTTGTTGGTACATGTTCATATTCCTGCCACCTGATGCTAACCTGATACCTAACCCCGAGTAACGTTCACTCATTTCCTACCAACTGGACCTGTGTGGCATCCCTCCGAAAGATGTTTGTACAACATGAATGCAAATAGCCATCTCCAGGCTCTTCATGGCTGCTTAGTTCTCTCTCGCCATGCCACTAAACAATTCATCACACTATGCTCTTCTGGTCCCCCAGTGCTTCAGACACCATCAAACCTCTTAGCCCATACTTATCTCATGAAATTTGATGGAAAATAATTCAGAATTCACATGGTTAAAAGTGAACCTATAGAACTGATAAGCTCTTTCTCCAGATGCTAAATTAACAAATTAGACTAGAATGCAGAGAAAGGGGTGGGTATCTTTGTAGGACATTATCCATGCCTCTGTGGGCTTCCGCCTCACCCCAGGAAGAGTTCTACTTGATTATAATCATTTGTGCCCATCCAGAATGCTGCACTGAGGACTCTCTTAGTGAAAGTGAGCTTTGTTGACAACAGAATTCTAAAGAAAGTGGAAAAAATAGCAGATTTTCCTCATTCCTCTCCTGCTCACTCACTGTAGGCATCCTTATCTTCACTAATACTGACAGCACTACCAATTATCCATCCTGTATTTATGACCAGTCCCTGACAGATTATAGCCCATCCTTAAAAACATTTCTATAAAAGTATTATTATCTCCTTTTAATAACAAAGAAAAAGTCCAGAGAAGTAACTTCTCCTTCGGCTCACACTAACTATAAGTAGGACAATGGTTTACAATCGCGCACTCCCACCAGGACACATCATAGTCTCTCTAATTGCATCTTTTCAGCAAAACTCTGTATTGCCAGAGTTTGTCATTTTCAGAGGCATCTGCTTTCAGTCTGCCTGTTTGCATATCTATTACTTTGTTTTGCTTTAGCTTTCTCATCAGCAAGGAAAAAAAAAAGACACCCTGCTGAGTTCCCCTTGCACATAGTCAGACAATCAGCACTACAGGTGCCTATATATAAAATCATCTCCTTTCTCTACAGGGAGGAGGGTAGCTTACTGGATTTGTCTTTTTCCTCTGTCACAAGACTCCCCCTATATAAGCTTCTCTCTCCAGCTCACACATTCAGGGCATGTGCACAGCAGGTGTCTCACAACAGAAAACCTCAGAGTTTTGATTTCTTAAAGCTCTAATTATTCAGTGTTACTCTGTTGGGAGAAGAGTATGGTTTGAAATCAGTAATTCCTAGAGACCTAGATATAAGAACATACAGAAAAATCAGATAGGATTTTTAAATGTAATATACTAACATTTGAATTAAAAATCTCCCTAAATATGTATGGATACCATGTTATGATTCGAAGACTTGATAATACTTCTTATGGCACTTCTGAGATTTTTTTCCGAATCATTTTTTTTCCAATTCAGCTCAATCATGCCTGTCATCTTTCCCAATTTCTAAAGATATTTTTCCATTTAATCCACTTAGTTAAATACTTCATGGTGTTCAACAGTGAAGGTATTACAGTCATTTCTTAGTTTAGTTAGCATCTTTCCCCCTGCCTCATCCTTATTATGGACGTCCCCTATAATGTGTCTTAAGCAAATCAAAGAAAATTTCAGACAAGCATTTTTTTCAGCCTCAGAAGTTGCCCCTCTTGCTGTTACACTTTAAGGGTCACCCAGGGAGTCTCGCAGGAGGTGTTCTGTGCATGAAAGAAGAGTATCTGAGACACACTTTGCCTCTCAGAAATCATCAAAGATTTGATGCTCTCTAGTATCCTATACTTGGGCTGCCTCATCATTAAGCTGCTCTCATATTCAGGGAAAATGTTTATAGTCAAATATATCTATTTGCACATAGCATCACTTTTCTACTTGCCGTCTGACTGTCCTTCAAATAAACTTTGTGAGAACATCTATCCATCCCTACCCTGACCCTGTCTTGCTACTTCTCTGACTGTTCGGACCCTGTGCTTCACCAATGACCTTGTCTCTCTCCCCATTGAAAGAGTTAAGAGTGCTCAAAGCACAGCATATGATAATGCACAGTCAGCCATTCATATGCATAGTCATTATAGATGCCATAAGTGCATGCTATCTAATACTCCTCTAGCCCTCAAATTTTACTTTCCAGTGAGAGGAACAGACAAGTGAACATATCCTTGCAGAACTGTGTTCAAACTACTAAACAACAAATGCATAAATGTGACCTGGTATTAGCTCTTAAAGAACAGATTTTTTTTTTCTTTCGGAAAAGCAAAGTAGATATTAAAGGAAAGCTAGAGGGAAGGTGAAGAAGAGAACTAATGATCTACAGCTTTTACACAGATCTAAGAATATTTGAGTCATGCACTGAGCAGTTCCAGCTTCTCTTTGGATCCCTAGATTTTCCAGTAACACAATACTCAAAATGTCCTTTTTGGGTTTATGATATCAACATACAGAATTCAAAAGAGGCTACTGTAGCTATCAGCTTAATTCTTCACTGGTACTGTAGATCAAATGAGAATGGTGTTTTTCTGTAGTCAAGAAAAGGTGTTCTGTGAGTCCTGCCTTCTCTTCGTCCATGAGTTACAGTTCTCTGGGTCTCAGGTTTCTTCATTAAAAAGAGGCAAGCAGATGTTATTTAAGTATAGTTAGATGTTGCAAAAGAGTAAGTTCCCACTGGGGGTCATAAAGTCCTAGATTCAAATTTGTGATTAGAGATTAAGCAGCAAATAAAGAGGAATGTAGAAATAAAGCCTTCTCCATAGGGCAGTGCTGAGGACGAACTTCTGCTTGGTGTAGGAACTAGCGACTCTCTAGGAAGGAAGGCTTCCTTACTAGAAAAGCTAATTCCATCAGTTGAACAGAAAAGTCAGACACACCCATTTTATATTAAAAGAACCAATCTAATGTTCCAGAACTCTGTGAGCATAAACATAATGTTCAGTGATAATACCATTTATAACAAAAGTGTTTTATAACCATGCTGATCATTCTGGCACGTATCTAAGATTTTCTCCCATGCAAATTCAAATCTAGCTATGTTTTTGTAAACAGTGCATGTTCACCAACAATTAGAGAACAAGAGGAACACTTGGGGCAAATAGCATCTGTAATTATGACATTTTTATGTCATAAATTTTTATGAAAAAAATCAATGTTTTATACAGATAAACAACTCTACAATCCAAATCTCTTACCTACAGTGATTTCTTAGTGTATCAAAGAAATGTTAGGATATGTGTTCTGATTAGAGTCATGGAATCAGAGACAATTAGGTTTCCTGGGTATCTTGGAAGGCTGTCTCCCAAGTTACTAGGAGTCACAACTAGTATAAGGCAATACAGTACATGCAGGTGCTGCATACAGGTCAGGCACATTATACAAAGATAATAGAAAAGGGTCATCACTGATGATAGTCAATCTATTACTCAAGCAGGATATGAAAGAGAGGAGACTTGAAAATAAACATGTTGGTACTAACTAGTTGGAGTTGTATCTTACATACATGTAAAGTTGTGTCTTACACATCATACATGTGAAACATATTTGTGAGTATTGGGTGATTTGGCCATGAATACATAGAAACCCTTATTTGAAGGAAAGCCCTGATTCCAATGGGATGAAAATATCAACATCTTCATTCTATTCAGATATGACTTACATGTGTTAGATAGCAACCACACCATGCACTGCACATTTATTGATATAAGAACTCCTTGCTTCTTCTTTTTAGCACCATAGAGAATAGGATAAACTAAGGTTCTGTATTAGTTACTTTTCTTTTTCCTGTAACAAAATATCTGCAAAACAATTTAAAGAATAAAGGAAGGAAAAAAGGAAGGAGGGAGGGAAGGATAGAGAGAGAGAGAAGGATGAAGGTTTGTTTTTAGCATATGGTTTGAGCACATCCCATCATATACAGGAAATGCAGGATAGCAGAGGCATGAGATGATTGTTCATATTGGAAATTCAAGTAGAAAGCAGAGAGATGACTACTATTGCCCAGAACAGCTTGTATTTTTCCTTTATTTTCAGACCTCAGCCCACAGAATTCACGGAAGTTCATCTCTGTTCCTTAAGCCTTTCTGGAAACATCCTCTAAGGCACACCCATAAGTATGATTTTGTTGTAAATCTAAGCCCTATCACATTCAAAATGGAGATTAATCACCACAGGCCCTAAAGTCAGATCCATGATTTACTACCTTCTGTGATTTGGGATGCATTGATTATTTCACAGAAGTGCCATCTTTCTCATTTCTAATTAGCTAACTAATTTTTAGACACTTCAAAAAGACCACCAAACTTGTTGATATTTGATCCCTACTATGAAGAATTAAGAGGCTAAGAACAACCTAATTAATATTTGAATAGAGGGTCTTTGGGATGATATTGAGGTTAAATAATTCCATAGAGCAAGGACTTTAATACTATAAGAGGAGGACTTCCTAAGGGATAGGGAGCAAATCCATGATAGTCATTCTCTTTCAATGCCCTATGACCTTCCTGACCTAGGGGTTCTACAAAGTAGTGCTCCACGAACAACTTCATTAGATGATATTGTCCATGCTTACCTTTCCACTTTTAATAGCTCAAGGATAGACCATCTTTTATGGTGTCTTAGACATAGGATTAGATAGGGTTTTCATTGTTTGAGCCTCTTCCTAGTTCTCAGGGAAACTGGTAAGTTTTCTTATGTGGTTTGCCAGGTATGAGGCATAATGGCACACATAGCAGCTTACAATTTGTTCCCAGTTAAACTTCAAAAGTGGATTCTATTCCTGAGCTAGAACAGACCCAAATGCCTATTATGTGAGGATTAGCTTTCATGGTACCAGAAGGGGCCATGAAATCATTCAAAGAAGGGAGGCAACCAAGAGTCCTACCCAGCTATGCTGCCTATGAACCTCATCAATGGCCAGTATGGAATGATAAATCTAAGGATGCAGTAGTGGCATGCAAGCTTGGCCTTGGTGATAACCAACAACTCTCTAACCAGACTTAAGGGGAAAATAATGCCTGGATGGAAACCTAGCCAACTACCTAAAGCCAAAGAAGCCTTGAATAACATTCTAAATATTTGTCCTTCTAACCACATAAGTGTTATTCTTACCCATCATCCAGGAAATTTCTCTGTGAAACAAAGAGAAGGTTTCAAATAACCACTGACAATCAAAATTCAACATTGTGGAACCCAGTCCCAATGTATATACTTAACAAACACTTCAGGACATAAGCCTCAGGGATCATTATAGACAAGGGTGGGAAGACTGCAAGAGACAGATGGTCAGGGGGTTTGCTGTAAAACTTTGTCTCCTAGTCATGTCAGAAACTACACTTTGAAAGTCTCGCCAACATGGCTGCTTTAATGTGTGGTAAACAAGAGCAAGAACAATAGATGGAAAAGTGGATTGGGGTTAAAGACTACAAAGCTTCGTCCCTACACAAAGAATAGCAGGCACCCAAGGAATGCTGAGAGTAGGAGGAATAGTCTTCCCCAGGAAGAGTTTACCAATTAGATACACAATACTAAAGGTCAGCCTTGGAGATGGTCATGGAAATAACAAGACACAAAATGAGTAGGTCATATATTTATATAGGAATATATATGCATATAAAAACACACATATGCACATGACAAGTAATAATAAAAAAGACCACAAATTGAAATGAGAGCAAGGAGGAAATGGAAGAAAGAAATGATAGAATCATATTATGACCTCAAAAATAAAAAAGAAAATGTATATTCAGACTCAATTACATATTCCTCTTTCAGAGCTTCCTCATTACAAATCAAAAGCATAATCCACGCGTCTATTTTTCTTGCATTATCAGGTATGAGTGAGTAGCCAGTGTGTTAACTATGTTTTTGAGGCATTAAAATAATCTTTAAATTACCTGTCAGAAGATCAAGAGTCAGAGAGTTCGACAAATAATGTGCAATTGAAAAATGGAAGAACGTGAACTCAATCTGTGTCTTAGTGATTCTGAACACTGAGGTTTTAGCTAAGAAACAGTCCAGTCAAGTAACCCACTCTATTAGCATCTACAGTAGCAAGAGATATTCTGAAAATAGCATGCTTATATGTGTACATGAACATACACATTTCTGTTAATATTGAACTTTGTGTCATAGTATGTATTTCAATGGAAGACATGCCTCAATTTCTTAGTACTTTAATACTAGGTGACCTAGGTAGAAGGAAAACTAGTATCGGACACCCAGTTAAGGTTAACATTCTTAACGAGTAGTTTTTGGTTGAAATACCTTCAGTGTGAGTTCAGAGACATGTTGTCTGATCCAGCATTTTCCTTGGCAAGTACGAACAAAAGTTGTCCAATCCCTCTGTAATATTTTTCTGATTTGCTTTAGTGATGAGGTTACTCTTTGAGATAATTAGCCCTAGGTTAAAATACAAACATAACAAAGTCTACATACTTCCTTGTATTCTCACCTTAGATTATTTGCTTCTCTTTCAGAATAGAAAGAATACCCATGCAAGTATTCCTTCCCCATTCAAGTACCTAGGGCTACTTTTCATTCATCATCGGTGAGCTATTTCCACCCCGGTCTGTGGTCCTTGTAAAATCACATCACTTTAAGTCTCGAAAGACGAAGGGATGATTCTTTTTTTTTTAATTTCTTGGGGGAATAGTGGCTACATTTTTTCTCAGTAAGTAAGAAACGCTATAGTGATTCTGGGATGAAGCAAAATGATGAATGAAATGCAAATGTCTTCACTAGTGGAGATTCCCCTTCAGTGCACTGTTGTTGCATAGCCTGGAGTCAACCCCCTTTTGGAAGGACATGTGCATGGCTCCAGGATTCCTGCCAGCTTGGCATCAAAAATCCTTCTGTATGACTTTTCTCAGCTGCCAACAGCTTGGGCTCCTCCGGGGGGGTTGGGGAATAAAAAGTAACAGAGAATTTTACAAGCTGGTACAACCACTCTGGAAATCAGTTTAGCGGTTCCTCAGAAAACTGGACATGACACTTCCGGAGGACCCCGCTATACCACTCCTGGGCATATACCCAGAGGATTCCACGGCATGCAATAAGGACAAATGCTTCACTATGTTCATAGCAGCCTTATTTATAATAACCAGAAGCTGAAAAGAACCCAGATATCTCTCAATGGAGAAATGGATATAGAAAATGTGGTAAATTTACACAATGGAATACTACTCAGCAATTTAAAACAATGAATTCATGAAATTTTTAGGCAAATGGTTGGAACTGGAAAATATCATCCTAAGTGAGGTAACCCAAATTAAAAAAAAATACACATGGAATGCAGTCACTGATAAGTGGATATTAACCCAGAAGCTCTGAATACTCAAGACACAATTCACATATATGAAGGAAGGAGAGGGCCCTGGTCCTGGAAAGGCTTGATCCAGCATTGTAGGGGATTACCAGGACAGAGAAATGGGAAGGGGGTGATTGGGGAATGTGCAGAGGGAAGAGGGCTTATCTGACTTATGGGGAGGGGGGCACTGGGAAAGGGGAAATCATTTGGAATGTAAACAAAAATATAGAAAACAAACAAACAAACAAATAAATAAATAAAAAAAAGAAAAAAGAAACAGAGACAGAGAGAGAAAGAGAGAGGGAGGGAGGGAGGGAGGGAGGGAAGGAAGGGATTTTTTTATCTGCTTTCTTCTAATTACAGAGAAATACTTAGCTTGTCTTTTTGGTATTTAGCTTATCTGAAATACTAAGGGGAAAAGGAATGAGGGAAAAGCATCTAAATGTGCTGCTAAGTACAAAATACTTGTGAGTGAGTGAGTGTGCTGTTTGGTTTAGAATATAAGAGCTGGTGATTAGAGCAACTTCTCTGCCAGCATATTTGCTGAAAGGAGCTGGTTCACTGCACCTTGGATGCAGGCTGGCTGACATTCTGTCCTCATTCCTGCATGTTTTTAGCCCTCATCTCCATCTGCCTCAAAACTACATCAAAATTCCATGTCTCAGTCACAATCTTCTTGTCAGTCTTAGGCATTTTGATCTAATTTCCAAGTTAATCTCAAAGGTTAGCACTTCATAAAAACCTTTAGTATGTGGGGATTCACATTTCCAACTAGATATTTTCATGTTCTTCTGACAGTGCTGTGTGTCACTGCTATCCTTCCTGAAGCAGGAAATTAATACTACATTATTTATTCTATGTCCACAATAGACTATAATCCCATTGAATGTCCAATTTATTTTGATTGTTATTTATCATATGTGTGTGTGTGTGTCTGTGTGTGTAAAGACAGAATGAAAGAAAGAGACAGAGACAGACAGAGGGAGAAAGAGAGAGAGATTGAGGGTCTCTTTTGGTGTTTCTATTGTGCTAAGTATAGCAGGCTATCTGGTTCATGAGCAGCCAGAGCATTTACCTGTGTTTGAGAGGCTGTAAGCTTTTATGGCCACAAAATCTAAGTTTTAGTAGGCAGACAATCTCACGATGAGCATCCAAGGCTCTGTAGTGCTTTTTGCTCTAAGCTAGTATAGTCACCAGGATAGGTATATTGACTTCATTTGTTAGTCCACTAACACACACACTGTTGTACACCAAGAAGCATCTGTATGAGCATGCCCAGCACTCCCAGCAGAGTGGTGAAGCCTCTAGAACAACCTTGTATAATTTTCTCAGTATGAGTATCAGATTGGAAAACAGGCAAATAATGTCCTCAAATTATGGAAATACTTTACATAAAATAGGTTCACGAGTCCTCTGGGAAAGAGTAATGAGGACCCTCAGGGATCCTGGAGTACACTTTGAAAAATGCTGCATTAAATGAACGTTTCTAACACTGGTTAGCAATTACAGCAGTGTGAAACAATGAGGTGGTTAAACACAAGGGCATTGAAATCCATGGGTCTGGGACTCAGCTCCCCACTCTCCAATTTACTTGCTATGTGACCTTGAGTTTCTAATTACTCATGTGTTAATAGTAATAAAATGATAGCTATTTCTTAGCATTGGCATTAGTTCCAGAAGGCTGGGAGTGGCCTGTGTCAGTATTATTGTCTTAATAACAAAACACTTGATTAGAACTCAGAAGTCTAGAAACCCTGAAGTCTAGGGTCAAGTTATATTATTCAATTTTAATTGTACAGGTAGAAAAGTGTGATAATTTCAAAATAGGAAACAAGCACATCCCAGTTACTAAATTCATTGCTCAATGATTACCTACAATAATAATGTTGGACAGAATCCCAATCATCAGCAAAAGAAGAGATTGGGAGGGTTGGTCTGAACACTGGGCATTTTGTGGAAAGACTTTTTATAAATGAAGGACCCTTTTATTTAAAAATAGATGTGATTACAGACTTGCTTTCAGACTGGATAAATTCCTTTTAGAAGAGGATTTCAAAGATGCCCCCAAAATAGGAGCATAAGGAGCAACAGAGTTACTTTCTATACAGAAGCAGCTGTAACTGGTGAAATGTCTTAACTAAGTGTAAATTTTTGGAATTTTTTTTCTCAACACAATACAGTCAATAAAGAAGCATCTCATTTAGAAAACAGAAATTTCACCCTACTGAATAGTATTCATGGTACTGGAGGGCATTCTGCACACTACAGAAGTGAAAGGTAATCAAAATCTTCCAGCTACAAAACCTACAACAGAGAACAGCCTGCAAGACGTACTGGTACAGTAGTGGTAGAAATGTTATCAGAATAACCAATCACTTGCTGAATAAATATAAGGCTCATTTCATGAGATGAGTCCCATACCTGACACTGATAAAGTGGCCAAGAACCCAAAATTACATAGGTTATGGATCTTGGGGAGACCCGACTACTATCATCTGGAAAAAGAAAAATAGGAATACAATGATGTCTAGTGACATACTGCTATAACCATATATCAGTCCCTCAATCAACTATTGTCAGAGAATCTTTTTGCAGTAATGGTAATTAACACAGAGACCCACAACTGAGTAACATACAGGGAGTGAGAGACTTTGAAGTATTCGGTACTAAATGGAATGTCTTAAATCTTCCCCTCAAGGCTCAGGGATTTATGCAGAAGAATGAAAAGTTGCAGAAGCAGAAATACTGAATGACTCCAAGGAAATGGGATGTTCAGACAAAGAAAACTGATATAAACACATATAAGCACATATAAATTCACAGAAACTGTATGAATTCAAGTCACATGGGGTCCCAGACTAAGAAGGGGAAGTGAATGTGTGCTCAAACCCATAACCAAGATGTTATCTGCAATTGCCTTCCAACTGCAAAAGAAAAATCAGTGTTTTTCCAATGGCTTCTAACTGGGTATATTAACCACATTTCAGGGCAGACACCAATCCCAGGAGTACTTAGTTGGCCAACATATAATTAATGAATTCAATAGTTTTATAGACTTTTGTCTCATTTTGCTTGTGTGTATGTGTGTGGGGGGGTATTTTTCATCTTTTGCTTTTGCTTTATTTGATTTCCCTTTGTGTAGGATTTTTTTGAGAGTAGTGGGGTTTCTTTGTTTTCATTTTTCAATAAAAATATATAGAGAAAACGAACATATAATTGGGCAGGCAGGGAAGTGGAGAAGATCTGGGAGGAATTGGGTGATTGGAAAAAGATTATCAAATATATTGAAGGGTTTTGTTCAATTAAAAGAAAAAGCAAAAGAAAATACAGTAAAGCATAGCATATAACTAAATGGTAATGTGAGCATATAGCACAATTAGAGCCCTGGGTTTGAATCTAGCACCATTGTGTTTTAAGAAAGGAAAATCTACTGAATTTTTTAATGAAAAATATCTGTGACCTTTGATTCAAGACCTGCTTCCAACCCACCATAACAAGGACTGTACTCTGGTATGTGCAATTAGAGATACAGGATTCCATCTTTCCTGGACCTCTCAGTTAAGGGACATAGTATCTCCCAGAACGATTCAGGCTGTCTCTATTTTTTTGTCAGAGTTCTTAGTGTCAAAACCCAAGTATTGATAGCCTTAACCACTTAGATTTGTCTGCACCTCTTCAAGATCCCAATTTGCAAAGACAAATAATATTAAAAGTCAAAGAAAAGAGATATATTTATAGTGGCCAAATTTGGGTAGAAGACCACATAAGGATGCCTACTGACTTCCAATTTCATATTGGTTTCCTGACATGAGGTTTAGGTTTAAATAAAAAGATGTAGTATGCATAATTAAGCACTCCTGGCTTTCTAATAGTCTCATAGTCAATGATAGGGACACAAGTGTCTCTCTTTAGACTTTCTTGTAAAGTCAGCTGTACCATATCACTCATTAAACCAAGTCTCTCCTTATAAGAGGAAGCAGAACCTTAGGTGTGACCTTAGATGTGATATGCTGAAAATAAAATGTCATCAAGTGTTCTGTATCCAGTTTGCTTATAAGGCAAAGCTTATATGTCAGGACAGGCAAGCCAAGAATACCAGAAACTAACATCCCTTTCCTTTTTATACTAGTGAAGCCTGAGATGCAAGAAGTGTTTCACTGTCCCTTCCCCGAATTCCTGACCAATAACACAGAGCATTGTTTAAGAAACAGAAGAAGCGTAAGAATATCCTTGAGACTTCTGTAGGCTTTAAGAATAAGTCTGCAAAATAACTGACTTTATTTGGAACAAAATATGGAATAAGTCAAGTCTAAGAGAAGAATTGAGACAGTTGTGGTAAGTACACGGTATAAAGAAGAAAGGGCTGAGAACTACAAGAAAGCAACACAAAAATCTAAATCATCTAGAACGTTACAGGAGAGTTAGGGGAATGACAGCAAGAAAACACTTCCTTAGGACAGCTATCAAACATGAGCACAAATGAGATTTCTGCAAATGAGCCTGACCCCACATGAGTTGGACTGGGAAGCAATTTACATTCTTGGGTGTTCTGTGGAAAACAACAAAGCAATCAATGGGCAATTAGTAGAGTCTAACAGCTTTTGGTGACTCAAACCGAGAGCTTAACAAAGAAATCAAAGAGAATCATAGGGAATTCTGATAAAACTTTCATCTTCTTGCCGGAAGGTGGTAGCCCATGCCTTTAATCCCAGCACTTGGGAGGTAGAGGTAGGTGGATTTCTGAGTTCAAGGCCAGCCTGGTCTACAGAGTGAGTTCCAGGACAGCCAGGGCTACACAGAGAAACCCTGTCTCAAACGAAACAAAACAAAACAAAACAAAACAAAACAAAACAAAACAAAAACATTCATCTTCTTAGTGTGGGAAAACGCCCTGGGCTGAGGCTTCTGAAAAGAACATTCACTGGAGGATGAACTAGACCCTAGAAACAGACTCATGATCATAGTGCATCTGAGGCACATAGCAAATAAAATAAGCAACAGCAATGAAGAGAAATATAACAGAGTACCCATAATATATAAGGTAAAATGACACTTTTTATTGATATATTTTTTATTTACATTTCAAATGATTTCCCCTTTTCTGGGTCCCCACTCCCCGCAAGTCCCATAAGCCCTCTCCCCCCACCCCTGTTCCTCCATCTACCCCCTTCCCACTTCCCTGTTCTGGAATTCCCCTATATTCTTGCACTGAGTCTTTCCAGAACCAGGGACCACTCCTCCATTCTTTTTGGACATCATTTAAGTTGTGGATTATGTCTTGGGTATTCAAAGTTTCTAGGCTAATATCCACTTATCAGTGAGTGCATACCATGATTGATCTTGAGACTGGGTTACCTCACTTAGTATGATGTTCTCCAGCTCCATCCATTTGTCTAAGAATTTCATGAATTCATTGTTTCTAATGGCTGAATAGTACTCCATTGTGTAAATATACCACATTTTTTGTATCCATTCCTCCGTTGAAGGACACCTAGGTTCTTTCTAGCTTCTGGCTACTACAAATAGGGCTACTATGAACATAGTTGAGCATGTGTCCTTATAGCATGCTGAAGAATCCTCTGGATATATGCCCAGGTTATAACAGGGTCCTCAGGAAGTGTCATGCCCAGTTTTCTGAGGAACCGCCAGACTGATTTCCAAAGTGGTTGCACCATCTTGCAATCCCACCAGCAGTGGAGGAGTGTTCCTCTTTCTCCACATCCTCGCCATCACCTGCTGTCTCCTGAGTTTTTGACCTTAGCCATTCTGACTGGTGTGTGGTGAAATCTCAGGGTTGTTTTGATTTGCATTTCCCTAATGAATAATGATGTTGAACATTTTTTAAGGTGTTTCTCAGCTCTCCGAAGTTCTTCATGTGAAAATTCTTTGTTTAGCTCCGTACCCCACATTTTAATGGGGTTATTTGGTTCTCTGGGTTCTACTTTCTTGAGTTCTTTGTATATATTAGATATTAGCCCTCTGTCGGATTTAGGGTTGGTGAAGATCATTTCCCAATCTGTTGGTTGATGTTTTGTCCTTTTGACAGTGTCCTTTGCCTTACAGAAACTTTGTAGTTTTATGAGGTCCCATTAGTCAATTCTTGATCTTAGAGCATAAGCTATTGGTGTTCTATTCAGGAACTTTTCCCCTATGCCCATGTCCTCCAGGGTCTTACCCAGTTTCTTTTCGATTGGTTTCAGTGTGTCAGGTTTTATGTGGAGGTCTTTGATCCATTTGGAGTTGAGCTTAGTAGAAGGAGATGAGAATGGATCGATTCACATTCTTCTGCATGCTGACCTCCAGTTGAACCAGCACCATTTGTTGAAAAGACTATCTTTTTTCCACTGGATGCTTTCAGCTCCTTTGTCGAAGATCAAGTGACCATAGGTGTGTTGGTTCATTTCTGGGTCTTTAATCCTACTCCATTGATCCGCTTGCCTGATATTGTACCAATACCATGCAGTTTTTATCACTACTGCTCTGTAGTAAAGTTTAAAGTCTGGGATACTGAATCCCCCTGAAGTTCTTTTACTGTTAAGAATAGTTTTAGCTATCCTGGGTTTTTTGTTATTCCAGATGAATTGGAGAATTGCTCTTTATAGCTCTATGAAGAACTGGGTTGGGAATTTTATGGGGATAGCATTGAATCTGTAGATTGCTTTTGGCAAGATGGCCATTTTAACTATATTAATCCTGCCAATCCACGAGCATGGAAGATTTTTCCATTTTCTGAGATCTTCTTCGATTTCCTTCTTCAGAGATCTGAAGTTTTTGTCATATAGGTCTTTCACTTGTTTGGTTAGAGTCACCCCAAGATACTTTATGCTGTTTGTAGCTATTGTAAGTGGAGTCATTTCCCTAACTTCTTTCTCAGTCTGCTTATCCTTTGAATATATAAAGGCTACTGATTTTCTTGTGTTGATTTTGTAGCCAACCACTTTGCTGAAGTTATTTATCAGCTGTAGGAGTTCTCTAGTAGAGTTTTTAGGGTCACTTAATTATACTATCATATCATCTGCAAATAGTGATAGTTTGAATTCTTCCTTTCCAATTTGTATCCCTTTGACTTCCTTATGTTGTCTAATTGCTCTAGCTAGGACTTCAAGAACTATATTGAAAAGATATGGAGAGAGGGGACATCCTTGTCTAATCCCTGATTTTAGTGGGATTGCTTCAAGTTTCTCTCCATTTAGTTTGATGTTGGCTACCGGTTTGCTTTTACTATGTTTAGGTATGGGCCTTGAATTCCTGTCCTTTTCACGACTTTTAGCATGAAAGGATGCTGAATTTTGTCAAATGCTTTTTCAGCATCTAATGAAATGATCATGTGGTTTTTTTTTTGAGTTTGTTTATTTAGTGGATAGCATTTATGGATTTCCTTATATTGAACCATCCCTGCATCCCTGGGATGAAGCCTACTTGATCATGGTGGATGATCATTTTTTATGTGTTCTTGGATTCGGTGGGCAAGAATTGTATTTAGTATTTTTGCATTGATATTCATAAGGGAAATTGGCCTGAAATTCTCTTTCTTTGTTGGATCTTTGTGTGGTTTTGGTATCAGCATAATAGTGGCTTCGAAGAAGGAGTTGGGTAGTGTTCCTTCTGTTTCAATTTGGTGGAAAAGTTTGAAGAGTATTGGTATTAAGTCTTCTTTGAAGGTCTGATAGAATTCTGCACTGAAACCATCTGGTCCTGTGCTTTTTTTGGTCGGAAGCCTATCTATGACCCCTTCTATTTCTTTAGGGGTTATGGGTCTGTTTAGATGGTTTATTTGATCCTGGTTTAATTTTGGTAATGGGTATCTAAGAAAATGTCCATTTCCTCCAGATTCTCCAGTTGTGTTGAGTACAGATTTTTGTAGTAGGATCTGATGATTTTTTGAATTTCCTCGGTTTCTGTTGTAATGTCTCCGTTTTCATTTCTAATTTTGTTAATTTGGATACTTTCTCTGTGCTTTTGGTTAGTCTGGCTAAGGTTTTATCTATCTTGTTAATTTTTTCAAAGAACCAGCTTTTGGTTTTGTTGATTCTTTGTATGGTTCTCTTGGTTTCTACTTGATTGATTTCAGCCCTGAAACAATTCTATCAGACCTTCAAAGAAGACATAACTCCAATACTCTTCAAACTATTCCACAAAATAGAAACAGAAACAGAAGGAAAACTACCCAACTCATTCTATGAAGCCACAATTAGGCTGATACCAAATCCACACAAAGATCCAACAAAGAAAGAGAACTTCAGGCCAATTTCCCTTATGAATATCGATGCAAAAATATTCAATAAAATACTTGCCCACCAAGTTCAAGAACACAACAAAATGATTATCCACCTTGATCAAAATGATCAAGTAGGCTTCATCCCAGAGATGCAGGGATGGTTCAATATACAGAAATCCATCAATGCTATCCACTACATAAACAAACTCAAATAAAAAAAACACATGGTCATTTCATTAGATTCTGAAAAAGCATTTGATAAAATTCAGCACCCTTTCATGCTAAAAGTCTTGAAAAGAACAGGAATTCAAGGCCCATATTTGAGCATACTAAAAGCAATATACAGCAAACCAGTAGCCAACATCAAACTAAATGGAGAGAAACTTGAAGCAATCCCATTAAAATTAGGGACTAGACAAGGCTGCCCCCCTCTCTATATCTTTTCATTATAGTTCTTGAAGTTCTAGCTAGAGCAGTTACACAACATAAGAAGGTCAAAGGGATACAAATTAGAAAGGAAGAAGTCAAACTATCACCATTTGCAGATCATATGATAGTATACTTAAGTGAACCAAAAAACTCTACCAAAGAACTCCTATAGCTAGCTGATAAACAACTTCAGCAAAGTGGCTGGTTACAAAATCAACTCAAACAAATCAGTAGCCTTCTATACTCAAAGGATAAGCAGATTGAGAAAGAAATTAGGGAAATGATACCCTTCACAATAGCCACAAACAACATAAAGTATCTTGGTGTGACTCTAACCAAACAAGTGAAAGATCTATACGACAAGAACTTCAGGTCTCTGAAGAAGGAAATCGAAGAAGACCTCAGAAAATGGAAAAATCTTCCATGCTCGTGGATTGACAGGATTAATATAGTTAAAATGGCCATCTTGCCAAAAGCAATATACAGATTCAATACAATCCCCACCAAAATCCCAACTCCGTTCTTCATAGAGTTAGAAAGAGCACTTCTCAAATTCATCTAGAATAACAAAAAAACCAGGATAGATAAAACTATTCTCAACAGTAAAAGAACTTCTGGGGAAAACAGTATTCCAGACCTCAAGCAATACTACAGAACAATAGTGATAAAAACTGCATGGTATTTGTACAATGACAGGCAAGTTGATCAGTGGAATAGTATTGAAGACCCAGAAATGAATCCACACACCTATGGTCACTTGATCTTCAACAAAGGAGCTGAAAACATCCAGTGGGGAAAAGATAGTCTTTTCAACAAATGGTGCTGGTTCAATTGGAAGTCAGCATGCAGAAGAATGTGAATTGATCCATTCTTATCTCTGTACTAAGCTCAACTCCAAGTGGATGAAGGACCTCCACATAAAACCTGACACGGAAACTAATAGAAAAGAAACTGGGGAAGACCCTTGAGGACATGGGCACAAGGGGAAAGTTCCTGAACAGAACACCAATAGTTTATGCTCTAAGATCAAGAATTGACAAATGGGACCTCATAAAATTGCAAAGTTTCTGTAAGGCAAAGGACACTGTAAAAAGGACAAAATAGAAACCAACAGATTGGGAAAGGATCTTCACCAACCCTACATTGGGCAGAGGCTGATATCCAATATATACAAAGAACTGAAGAAATTAGACCCCAGCAAACCAAATATCTCTATTAAAAATGGGGTACAGAGCTAAACAAAGAATTTTCACCTGAAGAACTTCGAATGGCTGAGAAGCACTTTAAGAAATGTTCAACATCACTAATCATTAGGGAAATGCAAATCAAAACAACCCTAAGATTTTACCTCACACCAGTCAGAATGGCTAATGTTAAAAACTCAGGAAACAGCAGGTGTTGGCGAGGATGTGGAGAAAGAGGAACACTCCTCCACTGCTGGTGGGACTGCAAGATGGTACAACAACTTTGGAAATCAATCTGGCAGTTCCTCAGAAAACTGGACATGACACTTCCGGAGGACCCTGCTATACCTCTCCTGGGCATATACCTAGAGGATTACCAGGATGCAATAAGGACACATGCCCCACTATGTTCATAGCAGCTTTATTTATAATAGCCCAAAGTTGGAAAGAACCCAGATGTCCCTCAGTGGAGGAATGGATACAGAAATTGTGGTATATTTACACAATGGAATACTACTCAGCAATTAAAAACAATGAATTCATGACATTCTTAGGCAAATTATTGGAACTGGAAAATATCATCCTAAGTGAGGTAACCCAATCACTAAAGAATACACATGGAATGCAATCACTGATAAGTGGATATTAATTAGCCCAGAAGCTCTGAATTCTCAAGACACAATTTACATATCAAATGATACCCAAGAAGAGGGAAGGAGATGGCCCTGGTTCTGAAAAGAGTTGATCCAACATTGTAGGGGTGTACCAGGACAGTGAAATGGGAGGGGGTGATTGGGAAATGGGCATAGTGAAGAGGGCTCATGAGACAGATGGGGGTGGGGGTGGGGGGTGGGGGTGGGCAACTGGGAAAAGGGTAAGCATTCGAAATGTAAACAAAGAATATAGAAAATTTAAAAAAATGGAAAGCAAGATTGGTACATGTAAAAAAAAAAACTTGTTTCGAATTAGTGTGGCATCCCATTGATTTCATGTTGTGGCTTAAATTATATCTTTCTACCATTGCATCTTCTATCCATTTCCTTCTTTGAACCTAAAACTACTACACACATCCTATACTATCATTAGATCATGCAATTTTCTGTATAACATTCATTTAATATATCCAATTTAATGTTATTTATAGACTAACATAAAGATCAACTTTGGGCTACATTTTATTTAATCTGATTGGTTACTGCTTTCTTTTACAATATGTAAATAGGCTTTAGGGAGTATTTCAGGACATTAGTTTGCACCTTTTCCTCAAAGTTATGAGAATAAACTCAGATTTATACAAGATTAAATTCAGTGACATATGGAAGTGTTATTTTATATACATCCATTCCTATTTCTCACTTTTTTCTTTATTGTCAAGTGCGGTGCTATATATGTTGCAAACCAATACTACATTGCTTTACATGACTTATATCTGTTTTTAAAAACACTGAAACAATAAATGGGAGGAAAATATAATTGTTACATTAACTTTACATACTATTTGCAGTTCTTTTTGAGTTATTCCTGAGGATACGAGTTGCCATCTGGTGTCACTTTCTTATTTAATACAGCTTTGCTGTCATTTTCCTTTGTGCTGTTATTGTCAAATATGTAACTTTCCTATTTATTATAAGCCTGGCAGAACAATTGCATACTTACCATTGAATGAAATTGCCTTGTAAATTAGTTACAGAAGGAAAGAGGAAAATATGAATTTAGATTCTTTTGTAATTACATAATTATATTTCTGGCAGACTTTTATATTTGGAAAGATTTGCAATACTGTCTACGGTGCCTATTTTTCATCAGGAGCTCATTTCAATGTTTCTTATAGATATATCTCTAATCTATGTTATTTTTCCTTGTGAATGTCTAGTCTCTTTTCACTTTCGAAAAGCAGTTTTGCCGGATATAAGGTTTATTGTGGACTGGGCATTTTGTTACATGCCTGACATACTTTCTATGAGTAAGTTGAGGCAAGAGGATCATGAGTCTCAAGGCAACCTGGGCTCCATATTGAGAACCTGTTTCGCCAGACGCAAAATAACAATAAAAAGGGTTAAAAAAAAAAAAGAAGAGAAAAAGTTGGAGGAGGAGATACAAGAGGAATTGGAGGACAAGAATGAAGAGAAAAATTGAATGCAAATACGTTGACTCTACTCTTCTAATCTCCCAGTAGTTTCAGCTGTTTTGATGAGAAGTCAGATGGGTTTTGTAGAAATCAGGCTGAGCCTTGCACACAATGACTCCAAGCCATATATAACATACATTTCAGGCTGCACCTTGCCTGAGAGGACCATTTTATAAGCAACATTTGACTCAGTTGTATATGCACATCCTGAGTGGCAGGATGATCCTGCTGATGAGGTGTTATTTCAGTTTATTTAATCAAGGTAAGAAGAAACACCCTAAAAAATAAGTGGCACCATTTTCGCAACTGAATTAAAAGGAAAAACCACGCATGTGTTTACACCTCCCTTCTGAATATGGATGACCTGTGAGGAGCTGCTTCCATCTCTTGTTGCCTTTCTGCCATGACACACTGAATTGTGAGCCAACAACCCTTTTCTCTCTACATTATTTTTCTTGGGGTATTTAATCAAAGAAACAGCCAAAGAAACTAAGACTGTATTTTGTTTAAAGTGTCATTTTATTGGGGAATTGAGTCCATTGATGTTATTAGATATCAAGGAGTAGTGGTTATTGCTTCCTATCATTTTTGATTTTAATTTTATACTTGTGTGGTTATCTTCTTTGGGTTTGATGAAAGAAGCTTAATATCCTGCTTTTTCCAGGGTATAGTTTCCCTCGTTGTAATGGTGTTTCCCCCTTATTATTCTTTGTAGGGCTGGGTTTGTAGAAAGATATTGAATAAATTTGGTTTTGTCATGGAATATCTTGGTTTCTCCATCTATGGTGATTGAGAGTTTTGCTGGGTATAGTAGTCTCGGCTGGCATTTGTGTTCTCTTAGAGTCTGCATGAGCTCCTGCCAGGATCTTCTAGCTTTCATGGTCTCTGGTGAGAAATCTGGTGTAATTCTGATAGGTCTTTCTTTATATGTTACTTGCCCTTTTTCTCTTACTACCTTTAATATTCTTTCTTTGTTTAGCATATTTGGAGTTTTGATGAATATGTGACAGGAGGTATTTCTGGTTTGGTCCAGTCTGTTTGGAGATCTGTAGGCTTCTTGTATATTCATGGGCATCTCTCTCTCTTTAGGTTAGGGAAGTTTTCTTCGATAATTTTGTTGAAGATATTTGCTGGCCCTTTAAGTTGTAAATCTTCACTCCCATCTATGCCTATAATCCTTAGTTTGGTCTTCTCATTGTGACCTGGATTTCCTGGATGTTTTGGGTTACAAGATTTTCGCATTTTTCATTTTTTTGACTGTTGAGTCCATGGTTTCTATGGTATCTTCAGGCATCTGAGACTCTTCTATCTCTTCTATTCTGTTGTTGATATTTGCATCTATGGCCCCTGATTCCTTCCCAAGGTTTTCTATCTCCAAAATTGTCTCCCTTTGCAATCTCTTTGTTGCTTCTTCTTCTATTTTTAGTTCCTGGATGGGTTTGTTCAGTTCCTTCACTTGCTTGTTTATATTTTCCTGTAGTTCTTTAAGAGATTTTTGTGTTTCCTCTTTCATGACTTCTGCCTATTGACCGAAGTTCTCCTGTATTTCTTAAAGTGATTTTTGCATTTCCTCCTTATTGGCTTCTATCTTTTGACCCATATTCTCCTGAATTTCTTTAAATGATTTTTTGTGTTTCCTTTGAAATGGCTTCTAACTTTTGATCCATTTTCTCCTGAATTTCTTTAAGAGATTTATTTATGTCCTTCATGTGTTCCTCTAACAGCATCATGACCAGTGATTTTAAATCCAAATCTTGCTTTTATGGTGTGTTGGGGTATCCAGGACTTGCTGTTGTTGGAAAATTGGGTTCACATGCTGCCATATTGCCTTGATTTCTGTTAGTAACATTCCTACATTTGCCTTTTGCTATCTGGTTCTCACTGGTGTTAGTTGGTCTTGTTGTCACTGGTTGGTACTTCAACCCCCTGTGAGCCTGTAAAGCTATTTCAGCAACACTGAATGACAGATTGCTGATGTACTGCCCTCCTCTTGTGTGCCATTGGAGCCCTGCTGTGTCTTGCCCCAAACAATGTCATACTTGTGTTGTCTCAGTGAACCTGGTGCTCCCCGTCTGCTCTGTCATGAAGCGAAGATGGTGGTAGGGAGTCACTCCAATGCTGATCACCACTTAGGCACAGGACCCATGATCAGCGGGCACACAGACAAACCACTGATCTGCACAGGTCCTGGGTGTAGGCAGACCCCTGGCAGTTTGCAACCCCCAGAGATCTTAACCTCAGGATATCTCAGTACCTGGTGATGCCTTTCTGCTCTGTCAGGCAGTGAAGATGGTGGCGGCGAGTCACTCCCTGTGCAGATCCCCACGTAGTGCACAGGCCCCATGACGGGCTGGCACACAGATGAACCATCTATCTGCCCAGGTCCTGGGCGCAGGCAGACCTCTGGTGGTTTGCACTCCCAGAGATCTTAAACTCAGGATATCTCAATTCCTGGTGCTGCCTTTCTGCTCCATTAGGCAGTGAGGATGGCAGTGGGGAGTCACTCCCTGTGCTGATCCCTAAGTCGGGAAACAAGTTTTTAAGCAAATACATGCTAGAAATAAATAGGGATATTCTACAATGATACATTTTCTTGTCTACCACAACATAAAAATTACAAGCAGATTATACTGAGTACCCAAATTAGAGTCTCAGAATATATAGTCAACTGCATTATATGGAGATTTAAATATCCCCTTCATCAATAGGAAATATCACCAAAAAAGAAGAAGAAGAAGAAGAAGAAGAAGAAGAAGAAGACGACATTGACAGTACTTTAAACCAACTAACTTTCACTTAACCACAGAAGAAAAATATATTGTTTCTAAATGAAAGAAATATCCTGTAAAATAGAACATACAAAAAGGTTTCGGCAGGCCCCAATAAATTTTAAAAGAATCAAAATCAAAGTGTGTATTACATCAGTGTATTACATTAGTGCCAAAAATTTAAGTTAGAGATGATTTTTAAAAATGTGAAAGTGGGGGGTGGGGACATCCTCGTGGAGATGTGGGGAGGAGCTATGGGATACGAAATAGTCAGATGGTGGACTGGGAGGTGGATAAAATCTGGAACATTAAATAAAAGATTAAATAAAATTAAAAATAAAAAGTAATACAAAGGGAAAATGTAAAACTATTCTAGATAGTGAGAGAAAAATATTTATTAACCATATCTGGGCGGCAGCAGCGGCAGCAGTGGCTGCTCCAGCTGAAGGGCCATCAGCAGTGGAACCAAGGCGTCACAGGGACCAGTTAGGCCCTGCGCCCACGACCACTGACCTTCGCTGACCAGCCGGACAGCAAGCAGCTGCAGTTGTGCGGCGCCTTTCCTGCACGGAGGCCACTTCAGAACTCGGCCTCCCACCAGTCAGGAGAGGAGGATCCATCTTGGTTCCGTACTCCAGGAATCGGACAGACTGAGGTACACAAACATAATCCGAGGTCAACACCGCGGTGGTCTGAGCCCGACGGGCGTTGGCCTGCACCCAGGCTCTGGGCAGGTCGGGGGGCCCTCGGGGTGCCAACCCAACCAGGAGGTTTTTTTGCCCAGGCCTGCGAGCGCGCCGCCGCCATTTTGCCTGCAGGACGACAGAGAGCTCAGGCGGGCAGACCTGTAACAGGCATAGCCTAAGGCTAACAAAGCGGGGGTCCAGGCCCCAAAAGGCACAGGACTGACCCCAAGAACTGGGCGGCTTGGTGGGCCATCTGTGAGTCAACCCGCCCAGGTGATTGTTAGCAAAGCAGACTCTCCCGGCGCTTTCAGGGAGCGCGGGCGCACACGCCCGCCATCCTAGTCACCTGGCAAACCCAATTAACAGTCAAAGCCGTAGGGGAACTTTGCTCGGACCTTGGCCTCCCAGGCTTTTGCCTGGACTCAGGGACTGGGCGGCCAGGCTAACCTTGTGTGCGATAGCCCGGTTGGCAGATCGGCTGCCCAGCGGAGTGAGCGGAACTCAGGGGAGGTCACAGTAGCATACACCGTCGGCACTCCCTGGGAGTGCACACGGGCTCCATCTGCTCCACAGACACAATCTGGGGCAAGGCCTCAGGCAGAAGCCCTTAGCTCTACTCTCTCCGCTTCCGGATCCAGATCAGTCTGGGCGGCAGCATTACATCTCCAAGTCCTGCAAGTGGCTAGCTGGGCTTCCGGGCGGCCAGCTGGGAGAAGTCAGTGTGCTCCAGTGAATCCAGCGGGCCCCAGCGGGAGCCTTCGGGTGCCTGCTTTGGGATCTGAACAGCCTGGGCAGCAGCACACTGTCTACAAGCAGTGCAGGAGGTAAGCTGTGCACCAGAGGCCAACTGGGAAGGGGCAGCTTGCACTGGTGAGTCCAGCACTGACAAGATAAACTAACACCAGTGAGATCTAGATGGCAAAAGGCAAACGCAGGAACGTCACTAACAGAAATCAAGGCAATATGGCAACATCTGAACCCAATTCTCCTCTACCAACATGTCCTGGATACCCCATCACACCAGTAAAACAAGATTTGGATTTAAAATCACTGGTCATGATGCTGGTACAGGAACACATGAAGGTCATACATAAAGAAATTCAGGAGACAATGGATCAAAAGGTAGAAGCCCTTGCAAGGGAAACACAAAAATCATTGAAAGAAATCCAGGAGAATACAAAAGCCAACAAGGAGGAAATGCAAAAAACACTTAAAGAAATACAGGAGAACTTTGCTCAACAGGCTGAGGTCATGAAAGACGAAACACAAAAATCTCTTAAAGAAATACAGGAGAACTTTGGTCAACAGGCTGAGCTCATGAAAGAGAAAACACAAAAATCTCTTAAAGAATTACAGGAAAATACAAACATGCAAGTGAAGGAGCTAAGCAAAACCATCCAGGATCTAAAATCAGAAGTAGAAACAACTAAGAAAACTCAAAGGGAGACAACTTTGGAGATAGAAAGCCTTGGGAAGAAATCAGGGGACAGAGATACAAATATCAACAACAGAATACAAGAGATAGAAGAAAGAATCTCAGATGCTGAAGATTCCATAGAAACCATGGACTCAACAGTTAAAGAAAATGCAAAATGCAAAAAGCTTGTAACCCAAAATATCCAGGAAATCCAGGACACAATGAGAAGACCAAACCTAAGGATTATAGGCATAGAGGAGAGTGAAGATTTACAACTTAAAGGGCCAGCAAATATCTTCAATAAAATTATGGAAGAAAACTTCCCTAACCTAAAGAGAGAGATGCCCATGAATATACAAGAAGCCTACAGAACTCCAAACAGACTGGACCAGAACAGAAATACTTCCCGTCACATAATAATCAAAACACCAAATGTTCTAAACAAAGAAAGAATACTAAAGGCAGTAAGAGAAAAAGGCCAAGTAACATATAAAGGAAGACCTATCAGAATCACAGCAGACTTTTCACCTGAGACTATGAAGGCTAGAAGGTCCTGGGCAGATCTCATGCAGACTCTAAGAGAACACAAATGCCAACCAAAACTACTATATCCAGCAAAACTCTCAATCACCATAGATGGAGAAACTAAGATATTTCATGACAAAACCAAGTTTACCCAATATCTATCCACAAACCCGGCCCTAAAAAGGATAATAGGAGGACAACACCAATACAAGGAGGGAAACTTCACCCTGGAAAAAGCAAGATAGTAACCTTTCATCAAACCCAAAAGAAGTTAAGCATTCAAATTTAAAAAATAACGTCAAAAATGATAGGAAGTAACAATCACTATTCCTTAATATCTCTTAACATCAATGGACTTAATGCCCCAATAAAAAGACACAGACTAACTGAATGGATACGTAAACAGGACCCTACATTTTGCTGCTTACAGGAAACACACCTCAGGGTCAAAGACAAACACTACCTTAGAGTAAAAGGCTGGAAGACAATTTTACAAGCAAATGGTCTCAGGAAACAAGCTGGAGTAGCCATTTTAATATCAGATAAAATTGACTTTCAACCCAAAGTCATCAAAAGAGACCCTGAGGGACACTTCTTGCTGGTCAAAGGAAAAATGCAAAAAGAAGAACTGACAATCCTGAACATCTATGCCCCAAATGTAAGGGCACCCTCTTTTGTAAAAGAAACTTTATTAAAACTAAAAGCACACATTGCACCTAACACAATAATTGTGGGTGACTTCAACACTGCACTTTCCTCAATGGACCGATCAGGAAAACAGAAACTAAACAGGGACACAATGAAACTAATTGAAGCTTTGGACCAATTAGATTTAACAGATATATATAGAACATTCTATCCTAAAACAAAAGAATATACCTTTTTCTCAGCACCTCATGGTACCTTCTCCAAAATCGACCATATAATTGGTCACAAGACAGACCTCAACAAATATAAGAAGATCGAACTAATCCCATGCCTCCTATCTGATCACTATGGAGTAAAAGTGGTCTTCAATAGTAACAGAAACAACAGAAAGCCCACATACACGTGGAAACTGAACAATATTCTACTCAATGATACCTTGGTCAAGGAAGAAATAAAGAAAGAAATTAAAGACTTTTTAGAACACAATGAAAATGAAAACACAACATACCCAAATCTATGGGACACAATGAAAGCAGTGCTAAGAGGAAAACTCATAGCCCTGAGTGCCTCCAAAAAGAAAATGGAGAGAGCATACGTTACCAGCTTAATGACACACCTGAAAGCCCTGGAACAAAAAGAAGCTATTTCGCCCAGGAGGAGTAGAAGGCAGGAAATCATCAAACTCAGGGCTGAAATCAATCAAGTAGAAACAAAGAGTACCATACAAAAAATCAACAATACCAGGAGCTGGTTCTTTGAGAAAATCAACAAGATAGATAAACCCTTAGCCAGAATGACCAAAGGGCACAGAGAAAGTATCCAAATTAACAAACTTAGAAATGAAAAGGGAGATATAACAACGGAAACTGAGGAAATCCAAAATATCATCAGATCCTACTACAAGAGCCTATACTCAACACAACTGGAGAATCTGGAGGAAATGGACAATTTCCTTGACAGATACCAAATACCAAAATTAAATCAGGACCAACTAGACCATCTAAACAGTCCCATAATGCCTAAAGAAATAGAAGGAGTCATAGAAAGTCTTCCAACCAAAAAAAGCACAGGACCAGATGGCTTCAGTGCAGAATTCTACCAGACCTTCAAAGAAGAGTTAACACCAATACTCTTCAAACTATTCCACAAAATAGAAACAGAAGGAACACTACCCAATTCCTTCTACGAAGCCACAATTACGCTGATACCAAAGCCACACAAAGATCCAACAAAGAAAGAGAACTTCAGACCAATTTCCCTTATGAACATCGATGCAAAAATACTCAATAAAATTCTTGCCAACCGAATCCAAGAACACATCAAAACGATCATCCACCATGATCAAGTAGGCTTTATCCCAGGAATGCAGGGTTGGTTCAATATACGGAAATCCATCAATACAATCCACTACATAAACAAACTCAAAGAACAAAACCACATGGTCATTTCATTGGATGCTGAAAAAGCATTTGACAAAATTCAGCATCCCTTCATGCTTAAAGTCTTGGAGAGAACAGGAATTCAAGGCCCATACCTAAACATAGTAAAAGCAATATACAGCAAACCGGTAGCCAGCATCAAACTAAATGGAGAGAAACTTGAAGCAATCCCACTGAAATCAGGGACCAGACAAGGCTGCCCCCTTTCTCCTTATCTTTTCAATATTGTACTTGAGGTACTAGCTCGGGCAATTCGACAACATAAGGAGGTCAAAGGGATACAAATTGGAAAGGAAGAAGTCAAACTATCATTATTTGCAGACGACATGATCGTCTACCTAAGTGACCCAAAGAACTCCACTAGAGAGCTCCTACAGCTGATAAACAACTTCAGCAAAGTGGCAGGTTATAAAGTCAACTCAAGCAAATCAGTGGCCTTCCTATACTCAAAGGATAAGCAGGCTGAGAAAGAAATTAGGGAAATGACCCCCTTCACAATAGCCACAAACAGTATAAAGTATCTTGGGGTGACTCTTACCAAACATGTGAAAGATCTGTATGACAAGAACTTCAAGACTCTGAAGAAGGAAATGGAAGAAGACCTCAAAAAATGGGAAAACCTCCCATGCTCATGGATCGGCAGAATCAATATAGTTAAAATGGCCATTTTGCCTAAAGCACTATACAGATTCAATGCAATACCCATCAAAATCCCAACTCAATTCTTCACAGAGCTAGAAAGAGCAATTATCAAATTCATCTGGAACAACAAAAAACCCAGGATAGCTAAAACTATTCTCAGCAACAAAAGGAAATCTGGGGGAATCAGTATCCCTGACCTCAAGCAATACTACAGAGCAATAGTGTTAAAAACTGCATGGTATTGGTACAGTGACAGACAGGAGGATCAATGGAACAGGATTGAAGATCCAGAAATGAACCCACACACCTATGGCCACTTGATCCTCGACAAAGAGGCTGAAAACATCCAATGGAAAAAAGATAGCCTTTTCAACAAATGGTGCTGGTTCAACTGGAGGTCAGCATGCAGAAGAATGCGAATTGATCCATCCTTGTCTCCTTGTACTAAGCTCAAATCCAAATGGATCAAGGACCTCCACATAAAGCCAGACACTCTGAAGCTAATAGAAAAGAAACTGGGGAAGACCCTTGAGGACATCGGTACAGGGAGAAAGTTTCTGAACAGAACACCAATAGCGTATGCTCTAAGAGCAAGAATTGACAAATGGGACCTCATAAGGTTACAGAGTTTCTGTAAGGCAAAGGACACCGTCAAGAGGACAGATCGGCAACCAACAAATTGGGAAAAGATCTTCACCAATCCTACATCAGATAGAGGGCTAATATCCAATATATATAAAGAACTCAAGAAGTTAGACTCCAGAAAACCGAACAACCCTATTAAAAAATGGGGTACAGAGTTAAACAAAGAATTCTCACCTGAAGAACTTCGGATGGCGGAGAAGCATCTTAAAAAATGCTCCACTTCATTAGTCATTAGGGAAATGCAAATCAAAACAACCCTAAGATTTCATCTTACACCAGTCAGAATGGCTAAGATTAAAAATTCAGGAGACAGCAGGTGTTGGAGAGGGTGCGGAGAAAGAGGAACACTCCTCCACTGCTGGTGGGGTTGCAAATTGGTACAACCACTCTGGAAAGCAGTCTGGCGGTTCCTCCGAAAACTGGGCACCTCACTTCCAGAAGATCCTGCTATACCACTCCTGGGCATATACCCAGAGGATTCCCCACCATGTAATAAGGATACATGCTCTACTATGTTCATAGCAGCCCTATTTATAATTGCCAGATGCTGGAAAGAACCCAGGTATCCCTCAACAGAAGAGTGGATACAAAAAATGTGGTATATCTACACAATGGAGTACTATTCAGCCATTAGAAACAATGAATTCATGAAATTCTTAGGCAAATGGATGGAGCTAGAGAACATCATACTAAGTGAGGTAACCCAGACTCAAAAGGTGAATCATGGTATGCACTCACTAATAAGTGGTTATTAACCTAGAAAACTGGAATACCCAAAACATAATCCACACATCAAATGAGATACAAGAAGAAAGCAGGAGTGGTCCCTGGTTCTGGAAAGACTCAGTGAAACAGTATTTGGCAAAACCAGAACGGGGAACTGGGAAGGGGTGGGAGGGAGGACAGGGGAAGAGAAGGGGGCTTACGGGACTTTCGGGGAGTGGGGGGGGCTAGAAAAGGGGAAATCATTTGAAATGTAAATAAATTATATCAAATAAAAAAAAAAGACAAAAAAAAAAAAAAAAAAAACTGCATGGTATTGGTACAGTGACAGACAGGAGGATCAATGGAACAGGATTGAAGATCCAGAAATGAACCCACACACCTATGGCCACTTGATCCTCGACAAAGAGGCTGAAAACATCCAATGGAAAAAAGATAGCCTTTTCAACAAATGGTGCTGGTTCAACTGGAGGTCAGCATGCAGAAGAATGCGAATTGATCCATCCTTGTCTCCTTGTACTAAGCTCAAATCCAAATGGATCAAGGACCTCCACATAAAGCCAGACACTCTGAAGCTAATAGAAAAGAAACTGGGGAAGACCCTTGAGGACATCGGTACAGGGAGAAAGTTTCTGAACAGAACACCAATAGCGTATGCTCTAAGAGCAAGAATTGACAAATGGGACCTCATAAAATTACAAAGTTTCTGTAAGGCAAAGGACACCATCAAGAGGACAAATCGGCAACCAACAAATTGGGAAAAGATCTTCACCAATCCTACATCAGATAGAGGGCTAATATCCAATATATATAAAGAACTCAAGAAGTTAGACTCCAGAAAACCAAACAACCCTATTAAAAATGGGGTACAGAGTTAAACAAAGAATTCTCACCTGAAGAACTTCGGATGGCGGAGAAGCATCTTAAAAAATGCTCAACTTCATTAGTCATTAGGGAAATGCAAATCAAAACAACCCTAAGATTTCATCTTACACCAGTCAGAATGGCTAAGATTAAAAATTCAGGAGACAGCAGGTGTTGGAGAGGGTGTGGAGAAAGAGGAACACTCCTCCACTGCTGGTGGGGTTGCAAATTGGTACAACCACTCTGGAAATCAGTCTGGCGGTTCCTCCGAAAACTGGGCACCTTACTTCCAGAAGATCCTGCTATACCACTCCTGGGCATATACCCAGAAGACTCCCCACCATGTAATAAGGATACATGTTCTACTATGTTCATAGCAGCCCTATTTGTAATTGCCAGATGCTGGAAAGAACCCAGGTATCCCTCAACAGAAGAGTGGATGCAAAAAATGTGGTATATCTACACAATGGAGTACTATTCAGCCATTAGAAACAATGAATTCATGAAATTCTTAGGCAAATGGATGGAGCTAGAGAATATCATACTAAGTGAGGTAACCCAGACTCAAAAGGTGAATCATGGTATGCACTCACTAATAAGTGGATATTAACCTAGAAAACTGGAATACCCAAAACATAATCCACACATCAAATGAGGTACAAGAAGAAAGGAGGAGTGGCCCCTGGTTCTGGAAAGACTAAGTGAAACAGTATTCAGCAAAACCAGAACGGGGAAGTGGGAAGGGGTGGGTGGGAGGACAGGGGAAGAGAAGGGGGCTTGCGGGACTTTCGGGGAGTGGGGGGGCTAGAAAAGGGGAAATCATTTGAAATGTAAATAAATTATATCGAATAATAAAAAAAAAAAACCATATCTGATAAGTAACACAGTTAACTAGAATGTAGAACACTTGTTGTTCACAAATAGAAGGGATGGATATCTCAGTTTAAACTGGGCAAGGGCATTGAAGATATGCTTACCAAAAAATATGGTGATGGAGAATGAGCTTAACCTCGCTGACCATCAGGAACATGCAAATAAAACGATAATGAGATATTGTCTCCTTATACACTCTGGGGCAGTTATGATAAGAACAGACACATCACGAATTTTCCAGGCAAGTGGAAAGAACTAGAAAATACCATCCCAAATAAGATAACCTAGACCCCAAATGGTCACGCATGGTAGGTATATACTCACTTATGAGTGGATTTTATCTGGGCAGTTGTGATGCATGCCTTTAATCTCAACACTTGGGAGGCAGAGGCTGGCAGATTTCTGAGTTCGAGGTCAGCCTGGTCTACAGAGTGAGTTCTAGGATAGCCAGGGATACACAGGGAAACCCTGTCTCAAAAAACAAAACAAAAAAGTGGATTTTAACCATAAGCTACAGGATAACCATGCTACAATCTATAGAGCCCCCCCCCCAAAAAAAAGTGAATAACAGGGAGGGCCCAAAGGAGGATGCTTGAATCTTTCTCAGAATGGAAGATGAAATCAATATTGGAGGTGAATGGAGGAAAGGAACTGAGTGGGAGAAGGAATGGGGAGGGAAGCAAGAGTTATTAGATGGAGTTAGAGTAAGAACAGGAGATGAGAGAGAGAACAGCAGGGATGTATCTCTAGGATGTGCCAGAGACCTGGGACAGGGAGAGGTCACAGGAAGTCTATGGGGGTGATTTTACCTGGATCTCCTAGCTGTAGGAGATATGGAGCCCAAAGTGACCACAGACAGGACTACCAGTGGAGGGTGAAGGACACCAAGCCACCCACAAACCCTTTGGCCCAAAGCATGCCCTGTCTAAATAATACGCAGGGACAAGGAAGGAGCAGAGACAGAGGGATTAGCCAACCAATGACTGGCCGATCTGATAGTCAAAAACCAATCCCTGTTACAACTAATGATCATCTAATTTGTTTGCAGACAGGATCCTAGAATAGCTATCCTCTGAGAGGCTCCACCCAGCAACTGGTAGAAACAGATGCAGAGACCCACAGCAAAACATTAGAAGGAACTTGAGGTGTCTTGTGGCAGAGTTGGAGGAAGGATTGAGGGATTCAAAGAAGACAGGTACTCCACAGGAAGACCAACAGAGGCAACTCACCTGGGCCTTTGGGGGCTCCAAGAGACTAAACCACCAGCCAAAGAGCTAGCATGGAGCAGACCTAGACCCTCCTGCACAAATATAGCAGATGTGTAGCTTGGTCTTTATGAGACTCTCCCGACAACTAGAGTGGAGGCTGTCCCTGGATCTGGTGCTGCTTTATGGATCTTGCTCCTCTAACTTGGCTGCCTCAGTAAGAGAGGATGAGGCTAGTCCTGTAAAGAACTGATGTGCCAGGGTGGGGTCATTTGGGGGATCTCTTTGTTAGAGGAGAAGGAGGGATGGGAGAAGGAGCTGTTGGAGGAGGATCTAGGAGGAGAGGGGAATATTGGGATGGAAAGTGAATAAATACATGAACAGAACAGATAATGCCAACTGACAACAATATGGAGAAATAGGATGTCATATACACTGTTCGTGTGAATGAAAAATGCTATGGACAATGAAAAATAACCATGCAGTTCCTCAGAAGGTTAATAATAGAATTGCCACATAATCTCCCTCTTCTATCCCTGGATCAATACAGATGAGAATTAGAAACATATACCCACATATACTGTTAGTAAATGCGCAGACCAGACTATTAATAATATTCCCAAAGTTAAAATGACTGAAATGTCCATAAATAAATAAAGGTATAAAACGTGGTATACCTATAGGACAGACTATTAGACAGAATGATGTAATGCACCTGTTACAACATGGATGTAATAGAAGCAAGCTAAGGGAAGTGGAGCATGGTAAGGAGAAATGGTAAATGGTACCAGTATTATTATTTAATGAAATATCCAGAATAGACAAATGTAGGGAGCCAGAGAGTAGGTGGTTAATTGTTCCAGGCAGGGGCTGACAATGGGAGGCTAAAGTGGCAAGTAACTGTTAACGTACTTGATGAACGTTATCATGGATGATATATTTCAAATGGATGCGGTGACATTTGAATTGCATGTCAATAAAATCAAAGAATTGGTTGTTCTAATCATTTCAAACCAGGAAGTATATTCAAGACTTAAGTTTTTTGTGGCATATATCATGGGGGATTTGACCAAAAAAAAATTCATCAGATGCTTTAAAAATGCATGTTGTAGAAAACACAAAAGCCTTGATTGCTCAGGAAAATTCCGTGTATCTCTGCTTTAGTTTTTCTGTGCTGACCTGAATATCAGGAATGTAGTTGATGAACAATAGTGTTTGATGAAAAAAATCACAAGAGTTAAATCACACAAATGTGAAATTTGCTAGAAACTCAAAAAATTATGCTAAAATAAAACGTATATAAGTCTGTTAGATGGTGATAATTTACATAAACCCCTGTCTTCTCTGCTTCTTTGTGTACCACGGTCAATGTTTGCATGACATTTCTAGGGCTGTTCATCTTAGCACTAAGTACTTCAGAATGTGTGTATTGCCTTTTACAAGGATGTTAGCATCAGCACTGGGGACACTGGAGACAGAAGAACCCCTGTGTCTGTCTAGAACCAATGTGGGTCATACCTGGTGCCCCACCTAAATTACTAATATGCCTTAATTTGGCAGATAAATATCACCCTAATTCCTAGAGACCTTTGTCTTTCTTCTCTTTGATGCTTTTCCTTTCCTACTGGGTCCTTCACTATACATCATTGGAGTCCCTCTTCAGATCATGTACGAATTCATGACAAACTCCTTTAAACTGAAAAAAAAATTTCAATTCCTCTGTATCTTGCATATCATCTTTTAAAGAATTAAGTCTAAGATATTCTTTCTACCATTCCTGGAATTTTGTTTTAGATTCACAAATAAAACTTGGTAATTTTTTACATTCTGTATGTGTGGTACATGGCACACAGAACACATGCAAATGTTTGTGGAATGAATATTTAATATTCATGACTTCAACATGTAAGCCAAGGCATTAGTGAAATAGTAAATAACTAATTACATTTATCAGAAAATATTATTTCTCTATAATGTTCTATCCCCTCTTTCATAATAACTACATGTATACAAAAGGCATATATGTATGTGTGCGAATCTCAATTCGCATTAGCTACTTAGTAGATAATGGATAGATGACTAGATGAATACAGGTAGATAAATGTAACATAGATAGATAGATAGATAGATAGATAGATAGATAGATAGATAGATGATAGATAGATGATTGATAGATAGATAGATAGATAGATAGATAGATAGATAGATAGATAGATAGACGAATAACACGGATAAAACTTGTCAAACTGCTACTTTCCCCTGGAGAATTTTTTCTTTTATTTATCCAGGCAAGTATACAGGCTTTTGACCCAATTTAGCTTAGATAAATGACCCATGATGTGAAATTTCTAACAGTTTAATAATACATTTAACTCAAAGTGACACTTGCTTGCAGCTGTCTTTAAGCACTTTGGAGGTGCTGTGTGTCTCTTTGAAATGATGAATGGGGAGGAATCAGGCCTGCATAAGAATGTCTACTCATGACCCTAGGGAGGAGAGAAAATCCTCTTAAATTTGCCCCCAGCAATTTAGAGCGTGCGATATGATTTAATTCATTTTCCAGTATTATCGAGTTATAGTTACTAAGAGAATAGATTATGAGGCTTTTTTTAATCCTGTATAATATTCCTGATTTCTGCCCCATAATTTAAAGCTTTTAGATACTTTCTTCTACACAATGTTAAAAATAAAATTTTTCTTGTGTTTTTTTTAAAAATGCTTTCATAATACAAAGAATAATTTATCGGAAATGAAATCATGCCATGTTAATCTTACTGTTTTAAAATCAATAATCACAAAATCAATAAAACCAAACAGAAGTTGCTGATCATGTTTAATAGTCTGGTCTTTGTGAAACAAGACGAACTTCCTATTTTCTGACTTTATACTTATAAAGACACATCCCATGATTTACTGTCTAGATGTGTTTTGGGGTAGAGTGTTTTGCTGCTTAATTTGATTGCATAATTTTCTCAGACATATTTATACCCCTCAGAGAACATAATAAACCATAAATATTTTAAACTGCTCTATGTCTGTAAAGTTATTCTATCTGACCACATCTACTGAGTTTGATAATGACTTTTAGAGAGAATCTGGTGTCTTAGTTCTTAATATGCAGAGTGACTCTATGGAGAACTCACCAAACAATTATATTCACACATGAGGCATGTATGAAGTTTTATTGGAACTATAGACAAACTGAGTAAAGGAAGGCTAGGAGTCTGAGATATGGGTGGCATCCTCCTGAGTTCCTGCCAAGTGCTACAAATCCTACAGATCTAGTCTCTTTCAACATCTGTATGAAAGCCTCCACTGATTAACTTAAATTTATAGCTTTGCAGAAGCATACCTGTATGTGCAGACTATGAAGACCTGGATAATGAATAATACATTGATGTTTATATTCTTAAAGAAGAGTATTCCAAAGATTCCTAATTTCAGATTCAAGATTTACTGAAAACTTCAGCCAATCCCAAAGATGGTCAGCTCTGATTTGTCACCACCTGTTGTTAAATAGACTGTGTTTAACCACTTTTGTTCCTGTCCTTCAATTTGAACCTTCAGTCTCGCAACGTTCCATTTCCATTCCTCTCTATGAAACCCTGGGACTTGCCTTTGTTGCTTTGTCTGGTGTTGTCTAGCTCCCTTATATACTCAAGTTTTTACAAGCTGGACTATTCCTGGGGTCCTTGTATCTATAATGGCATTTTTGTCATCCCAATCACTTAAAAGATTCAAAGTCACCTATATGTCCCTGAGTTTTCTCACTTATTTGGCTAGATACTCAGGAGACACCAGTAGATTATCCAAAGGATACAAACTACTACTAGGGGGAAATGGTTTTGACAGGATCCTAAATCCAAGCTCTCTGTGCCTAGGGAAGGAATTTTAACTTTCCATATCTAATTCTTCATGTACTAAGAATATCACATTGGTGCTGTGGTTTGATGAGAATTGACTCCCCGACCCCCCGGCCCATGGGCACAAGTATTTTAACTGGTTTCCATGTGATTACACAGTTTATTTAGGGAGGTTCTACAATCTTTAAGAGGTAGAGAATGTCTGGAAGAAGTACATTTACTAGCAAAGTAGGCCTTGTGAGTCTATGGCTTCATCTACCTCCAGTTCTTTCTCAGCTCTCATAAAGCTGCCTCATAAAGTTAAGATTTGAGCTCGCAGTTCTCAACTTTCTCTACCTGCTGCTTGCAACCATGGCTCTCAATAATGGTGGACTCTTTTCCCTCTGGAACCATAAGCCAAAATCAATGCTTTCAACTCGATGTTGCTTTGAGTCATGCTATCCTATCACACCAATAGAAGATCATACCAGAACAAATTTTAGTTAACACAATTGTAGCGATAATCATATATTATATGAAACATTTGAGATGAAGTGAAGGGTATATCTCCCAGTACAAGTTTTGGTAAGTAAAAGCAAACAACTCTTAACATACCAAATTTCTGGTTTTGAGTTCCCATTAATTCATATATTAGTGACTTTGTAAAGCATACATAAAAATATAGCTATGTTCTTGATTAATCACCTTGTTGGGGAAAGTAAAGATGGGTTTTGAAACCAGATCCACAATACATTAGTAATTCAGTCTATCTAGTTCCAGTTGGCTTAATGTGAAAATGAAAATAAAATCAGTTAATTGATAAAATATAATTATTTCTTATAAGCAATAAAAGGCAGTAGAATCTCTATGATGTTGGGATAGTATGATTTCTCATTAAGCTTTTCAAAAAAACTATAGCTAACCTTTACTGCTATTACTGACTTCACCGCAGATGAAGGCAGCTGGGGAAGAAGAAGAGAGTCAGCATTTTTAATTATCATCACTTTTCTCATTTAATGCATACCACTACACTATTGTCTCACATCAAATGTACTGGAAACTCAAACTACTTATTTAATAATAATAGTAAATAAATATTTAGCAATGATATATTTGGAACATGAGCTGTACTGTGTAGAAAATAGAATAATCAATAATGGCAGCAATAATAACTGCTTTAATAGAGATGATATATCCATTTCATTATACTTAAAATGTTGACTCAAATTATGACATTCCTTTTCAAAACAACTCATTGGAGTAGGTTTTAGGATTTTTATTTGCAAATCAAAAAGATAAAAATAAAAAAAAAAACACAATAAGTAACATCTTGGATTTATATGACAAGTTTGAAACTCTCAACCTCCAGACTTTCTCACTTCAAGTCCAGGGCATTCTCCATGGAGCCCAAGGAGCAACTTGGGATCCATCCACACATTGTCACTTCCTTTTTCAGACCAAGGAAATCTGTCACAAGAGAAAAAGCTTGGTTTGAGAAAGCGGAGAAAAATGTTGATTTTTCTCATTTTTACTTTTTCCTGAATTATACATGAGTTTGGTACTTAAATTACTCCATGTGAAGTTTCTGGGTTTAAATTTATATTTGATATTAGTTTATGAATGCTGTCTATCCAAAGTCTGCTGAAGATGAGCAGTACCCATTATTCGGTAATTAGATTGTACTCTGAGAAATACACACACACACACACACACACAAACACACTGAGATAGTGCCACCTGAAGACCCCTCTAATACATGAACAGTTGTCAGTTTCATAAGGAATGTGACTTAGTCTTAGCCATGTTCCTATTTGTTGCGGTCAGCTTCTACTCTTAACCTCTTCTGCATCTTTATCCCTTCTCCTTCCCAGTCTTTCTCGCCTTCTCCTCTTCTCTTGTCCGTTTCTTCTGACATCATCTGTCTCAACTCTTCAAAATTATGATTCATTCTCAGTGCACCTTTTCTACTGCTTCAAAAACACCCCTGAAACAGAATACAGAGCTAAAGAGTTTAAAAGTAATCAAGAAATATTGTATCCTGGTTGTGTTTGTGCTTTTGTAAACTTGACACAAGCTAAAGTTATATGAGAAATGGGAACCACAGCTGAGAAAATTCCTTCTTAAGGTTGGCCTGATGACTGGCAAGCCTGTGTGGCATTTTCTTAATTAGTGATTGATATAGGAAGGCTCAGCCCATTGTAGTGTCATCCTGGGCAGGTGATCCTGGATGGTATAGAAAAGCAGGTTGAACAACCAAACCAATAAAGATGGTTCCTCCATGGCTTTTTGCTTCAGTTCAGGTACCTGACCTGTCTTGAGTTCCTTCTCATCTCCACTTCCCTAAGTAATGGACTGGTACCTGGAAGGGAAAGATAGCACATACCCTTTCATCCCTAAGGTTCTCTTGGGCGTGGTGTTTTAGCATAACAATAGAAACTCTAACATGTTGCTTAACATTTTTCATCGTTGACAGTTTCCTACATTATACCCATTGTACTATGATTATACTCACATGATGCTTTTCCATGCCCCTTCATTTTCCTCTGAACCCTCTTCTTCCCAATTAGAAAGCCCCAGCATACACTTTTTAAGAAACTAACATTCTGTTTATAGGATGAATCTGCAGGTAGGACAGTCTCTGGGAGGCCTTTCCTTCAGTCTCTGCTCTGCACTTTGTCTCCATAGTCAGTATTTTGTTCCCTTTCTCTGAGAAAGCAAAACACCCCCACTTTTTTCTTCCTTCTTCTTGAGCATCCTGTGGTCTGTGATTGTAACTATGGATGACAAGAAGTGCACAACAAAAGGAGCCTGTTATGGGTGTCCTTTGGAAGTGCCCTGCCAGAGCCTTACAGATACAGAGGCGAATAATAGCAGTCAAACATTGGACTGAGCACAGGGTTCACAATGGAGGAGTTGGAGGACACACTGGAGGAGCTGTGGGGAGTGGTTGCAGTCCCATTGGAAGAACCAACCAGATGCCCAGATGCCCCAGGGCTCCCAGGGTCAAAGCTATCAACCAAGCGATACACATGGTTCCAGCCAAAAGAGTGGCAGAGGAATGCCTTGTTGGGCAACAGTGGGAGGAGAGGTCCTTGGTCCTGTGAAGGCTCAATAGAGGCCCCAGTGTGGGGAAATTGAGTGGGGGTTGTAGGGGTGGTTTGGGTGGAAGAGCATATTATTGGAGGCAAGAGGTGGGAGGATGGGTTGGGGGTTTTCTGGGAGGGGGGAAACCGGGAAGGGATATAACATTTGAAATGTAAATGAAGAATATATTCAATAAACAAAAGTGAAAGAAAGAAAGAAACAAGCAAGCAAACAAACAAAAATACAAACAAAGAAAAAGAAACTAATATTCTTTCCCTTAGGAGCCACCAACAGACAGCATCTCTTCAGGAAAGGCTTGGGGTCCATAGCCACCTTCTACTCATGATGACATGTTGAAGGGCCAGATTGTATGTAATTACTCTCTAGTACTGTAAGTTTATTTCTGTAGCCAAGCCATATCTGGGTGGCAGTGTTTCATAACACACCTCTGTATCCTTTGGTTTTTTTTTTTTTTTAAATTCTTTCTATTCCCTCTTCTTGACCCCTGCCTCCGCCTTGTGGATATTGATGAAGTTGTCTCATTTGGGACTGAATGGTCAGCTGCCATTTATTCTCACAACCTTGATCAAATGTGGATCTCTCCTTTAACTTTATCTATCTTCAAAATGGTGCTTCTCTTCCCCAGGCTGAGAATGGCATTATCTTTGGGTATGAACATACAGATTTAGAGTGCAGTTTGACTACATATAGATTTAGGAAAATAATGGTAGTGTTATCTTCCCTTGGTCTCTTGCTTAGTAATTTTAATCAAAACAATGTTTTCACCAGAGGGTTTTGGGACACTCATGTATTTTCTTTTCATAAAAGCAATGAGTATTAGTGGGTCATTCATTTTTTATAGGTTCCATGCTCTGCATACAATACATTCTGAATTTTTTCAGTATAGTACTTGATTATTAATCTCCAATGAAATGATACTCTTTCACACATGCCTATGGCCAATTTCCTACTTGGTGTCCAGGAAGTGTTTGCATTTTACCTTGAGTTTACTAATACTGAATTTAATTGTTGGAGAGTTCATTTGAATTGCAATCCAAATAAAGTCTACAACCATTGCAAATGATTGATAAATCCATTTGTCTTTCAAATTAAGGGTATTCTTTAATACAATTTTCCTTGTATCACCTTTATTGTGGAATACATATTATTTATTTATGTAGACTTTCTCTAGTTGTTCATTTTGTTAGCTGAAATTGTCCTGGCAACTATCATACTTTTCCTTTGACGTATTCTAATTATATGACTATAATTCAAGCCATAACCAGATTCATAACTTTAAGATATGTGCTATTCATTTGGTTATGTGCCAGATGATATTAAAAATAATCACCCTGCCAAAACATTCTTTATACATAATTCATATAGATAATATATAATGAGTTTCTATGAAATGAGAAGAAAACTGTTAGAAGACAGTAAAGAAGTAGTCCAGAGATGTGAAGAACATTTCAGAAAAAGAAATGGAAATATTCTTATTCTTTTAAAAATGCTCAATATTCTCATGATACAATTAATAGAATCCAAAGTCACAAGGAAGTATAATTTCTCCTTTATAACTTTGGGTGAAGGGTTTGACAGATACAGGACAGGGAGAAGGAGTTGACAATTTGTTCTGTTGGCAGCTCTGAAGATAAACATGTTCAGACATTGCTAGAGAGAAAGTAATATGGAACAAACCCAAGGAAGGAGAGTGGAGAAGTCAGTAGAGTTGCTACATATGTCCCACTTTACCCATTTACTCCACTTAAAGGTATCTGTACTAACAATACACTGAAAAAGACTAAATGACAAATGTGCAAGCCTTTTTATTGAGTACTTGTTTCTTACAGCAAAATAGCAGGTACTAGTTCAGCGACTCCTTAGAATGGATGTGTGTTCAATTAGTTACCAGGCAGATAGAGTAATATAATGGAAATAATATCTCCACATAATACAATATAACATGGCATTAGAAAATATTGTGACCTTGATCCATTTGGATTTGAGCTTATTACAAGGAGACAAGGAAGGATCAATTAGCATTCTTCTGCATGCTGACCTCCAGTTGAACCAGCACCATTTGTTGAAAAGGCTATCTTTTTTCCATTGGACGTTTTCAGCCCCTTTGTCCAGGATCAAGTGGCCATAGGTGTGTGGGTTCATTTCTGGATCTTCAATCCTGTTCTATTGATCTGCCTGCCTGTCACTGTACCAATACCAGGCAGTTTTTAACACTACTGCTCTATAGTATTGCTTGAGGTCAGGGATACTGATTCCCCCAGAATTTCTTTCGTTGCTGAGAATAGTTTTACCTATCCTGGGTTTTTTGTTATTCCAGATGAATTTGATAATTGTTCTTTCTAACTCTGTGAAGAATTGAGTTGGGATTTTGATGGGTATTGCATTGAATCTGTATATTGCTTTTGGCAAAATGGCCATTTTAACTATATTGATCCTGCCGATCCATGAGCATGGGAGGTTTTCCCATTTTTTGAGGTCTTCTCCCATTTCCTTCTTCAGAGTCTTGAAGTTCTTGTCATACAGATCTTTCACATGTTTGGTAAGAGTCACCCCAAGGTACTTTATACTGTTTGTGGCTATTGTGAAGGGGGTCGTTTCCCTAATTTCTTTCTCAGCCTGCTTATCCTTTGAGTATAGGAAGGCCACTGATTTGATTGAGTTGATTTTATAACCTGCTACTTTGCTGAAGTTGTTTATCAGCTGTAGGAGTTCTCTAGTGGAGTTTTTTTGGGTCACTTAGGTAGACTATCATTTCATCTGCAAATAATGATAGTTTGACTTCTTCCTTTCCAATTTGTATCCCTTTGACCTCCTTATGTTGTCGAATTGCCCGAGCTAGTACCTCAAGTACAATATTAAAAGATAAGGAGAAAGGGGGCAACCCTGTCTAGTCCCTGATTTTAGTGGGATTGCTTCAAGTTTCTCTCCATTTAGTTTGATGCTGGCTACCGGTTTGCTGTATATTGCTTTTACTATGTTTAGGTATGGGCATTGAATTCCTGTTCTTTCCAAGACTTTAAGCATGAAAGGGTGCTGAATTTTGTCAAATGCTTTTACAGCATCCAATGAAATGACCATGTGGTTTTTTCTTTGAGTTTGTTTATGTAGTGGATTGCATGGATGCATTTCCGTATATTGAACCAACTCTGCATCCCTGGGATAAAGCCTACTTGATCATGGTGGATGATCTTTTTGATGTGTTTTTGGATTCGGTTGGCAAGAATTTTATTGAGTATTTTTGCATCGATGTTCATAAGGGAGATTGGTCTGAAGTTTTCTTTCTTCGTTGGATCTTTGTGTGGTTTTGGTATCAGTGTAATTGTGGCTTCGTAGAAGGAATTGGGTAGGGTTCCTTCTGTTTCTATTTTGTGGAATAGTTTGAAGAGTATTGGTGTTAGGCCTTCTTTGAATGTCTGATAGAATTCTGCACTGAAACCATCTGGTCCTGTGCAAGCCAGGCACTCTGCAGCTAATAGAAAAGAAACTGGGGAAGACCCTTGAGGACATCGGAACAGGGAGAAAGTTTCTGAACAGAACACCAAAAGCATATGCTCTAAGATCAAGAATTGACAAATGGGACCTCATAAAATTACAAAGTTTCTGTACGGCAAAGGACACCATCAAAAGGACAAATCGGCAACCAACAAATTGGGAAAAGATCTTCACCAATCCTACATCAGATAGAGGGCTAATATCCAATATATATAAAGAACTCCAGAAGTTAGACTCCAGAAAACCAAACAACCCTATTAAAAATGGGGTACAGAGTTAAACAAAGAATTCTCACCTGAAGAACTTCGGATGTCATAGAAACATCTTAAAAAATGCTCAACTTCATTAGTCATTAGGGAAATGCAAATCAAAACAACCCTGAGATTTCACCTTACACCAGTCAGAATGGCTAAGATTAAAAATTCAGGAGACAGCAGGTGTTGGCGAGGATGTGGAGAAAGAGGAACACTCCTCCACTGCTGGTGGGGTTGCAAATTGGTACAACCACTCTGGAAATCAGTCTGGTGGTTCCTCAGAAAACTGGGCACCTCACTTCCAGAAGATCCTGCTATACCACTCCTGGGCATATACCCAAAAGATTCCCCAGCATGTAATAAGGATACAGGCTCTACTATGTTCACAGCAGCCCTATTTATAATAGCCAGAAGTTGGAAAGAACCTAGGTATCCCTCAACAGAAGAGTGGATGCAAAAAATGTGGTATATATATATATATATATATATATATATATATATATATATATACATATATGTACAATGGAGCACTATTCAGTCATTAGAAACAATGAATTCATGAAATTCTTTGGCAAATGGATGGAGCTGGAGAACATCATTCTAAGTGAGGTAACCCAGACTCAAAAGATGAATCATGGTATGCACTCACTAATAAGTGGATATTAACCTAGAAAACTGGAATACCCAAAACATAATCAACACATCAAATGAGGAACAAGAAGAACAGAGGAGTGCCCCCCTGTTCTGGAAAGACTCAGTGAAGCAAAATCAGAGCAGGGAAGTGGGAAGGGTTGGGTGGGAAAACAGGGGGAGGGAAGGGGACCGATGGGACTTTCGGGGAGTGGGGTCCAGAAAAGGGGAAATCATTTGAAATGTAAATCAATATATCAATATATTTAAAAAATTAATAAGAAAAGAAAGAAAATATTGTGACCAAAGCAAAGTGACAAAAACATTAATAGGAAAATAGAATGAATGTGTGTGTGTGTGTGTGTGTGTGTGTGTGTGTGTGTGTGTGTGTGTGTGTGTGAGAGAGAGAGAGAGAGAGACTTTGGAACTTTATAAAGTCTTCCCACCTTTTGGGGGAGCATTGCTGTTTTCTTGACATTTAGTTTTTATGAATTATAGATGCCAATCCTACATTAGATGTCTAGCCAACAAAGATTTTTTTAAAATTCTGTAAGCTGCCTCTTCCATCACATAACAATTTATTAATAATGGAACTGTTATGGAAATGTATGGAAGCATTTTACCTTCCCATATCCAAGGCTTCATTTAGAAGTTACTTTCCTATGATTATATATTATAATGTACTCCCTACATTTTCTCCTAGTAATTTCAGAGCCTCAGGTTTTGTTATGAGACCTGCAATCCATTTAAAGGTTGTTTTTGTTCAAAGTGAGAGAACTGGAATAGTTTCATACAGGAAAGTGGGGGTATGCACTAGGAGGGTTAAGGTAATGAAAGGGAAAGGAAAAATTATGATAGTAAAGATTCAAGTATTAAGTGGATCTAATGATAAGTAATTGCATGTGTCTGTGTTTTCTATTCTATTAACCTGTGTGTATGTTTTTGCACCACTCATATACTGTTCTTTATTATCAGAGCTCCGACAAATAATATCAGATATGGTAATGCCTCCCCTGTTACTCTTTTGTTCCGTATGATTATATTGGGTCATTTGTACTTCCATGGAAGTTTTACAATTATTGTTCGATTTTAGTGAAGAGTTTCATGAAGATTTTAATGGAGATTTCATTTGATCTGATTGTTTTGAGTGGAATGATCATTTTCACAACTTTCCCAATAACCAAGTGATGTCTTCTCTTCTTTTAGCATCTTCCTTGTTTTCTTTGTTCAGAGTATCAGCTATAGACTTCTTCCTCCTTGTGGGTTACATTTAATCCAAGATATTTCTGAAGGCCCTTATTTGTGGAATCATTTTTCTTTTTTATTCTCAGGGTGCTTGTCAGTATCATATAACATGTTTGTAGGTATGTTAATGTTGTATCCAGTCAAACACTGAGCTAAAATAATAATAATCAGTTCTAGGTGGTTTGATGTGGATTCCTTGGGGTCTATTATATAATTATGCCATCTTCAAACATCGGTACACGACTTCTTTCCCAGTCTATATCCCCCTATTCTTTTTCTTCTCTTATTACTCTTGCTTAAACTGTAAGGTCTACAAAAAAATCAGAATACAAACACAGAATTCAGGAACAGCTATGTAGTGTTCTTGATTTTAGTGAGATCACTTCAATTATTTTTATTAATTTAGCATGATGTTAAATATGTGTATTTATTATGTTGAATTGTCTTTCATGTATTCCTAGCCTTACCAGAGATTTTATAATGAAAAATGGGTGATTTTTGTTAAAGATTTTCTGTGTCTATTGATATTCATCTAGCAAAATTATGGTGGACTCCTTGTAGATAAGAAAATTACTCCCTAGATTTTTAGTTGAATAATCTTATTAATTTATTTCTTCTGCAAGGGAATTAAATTCACTGATATTCAAAATTATTATATCATTATATCCTATCCTATCATTTTCTAAAGTTTGTGGTATTTCTGTTTTCAGGCCCATTTTGCTTAACCACTGCATAAGTATTTTTTTTTCCCTATAGCTTCTTAGATTTGTTTATCATTCACATCAGTCAGAAACATTAATTATATTATTCTCTGTAAGCATGGCTAGGCAGTCATGAATCCATTAGCCTGACTTGTATTAAGTTTCCGTTAAGAAATTCACTGTTACTCACATGGGCCTAACTTCATATTTGAGTTGGTCCTACTTCCTTTCAGTTTTCCATACACTTGTAGCTAAAACTGATGGAATAAGTAACAGCATTTCTGCAGATAAATATAATTCAAATAATCATGTTCCTTGCTATGTACATTTTCAGAAGAACAGGAATGTTTTCTAAAAGGTAACACTTTATTCAACACTGGTAAGATTTTATTGCTGGTATTGTTGCAAAAAATAAAATAGGATACTGGACAGATAGAAGCTTATAGTTGCTGGACTGAGTTAAATCTCCTTAGTTTGAAAAGAGCAACTATATATGAGTTCTTAAAATGAGCCAAAGTTCTGTAGAAGTATATTAAAATACAGCGCATTGCAGAAAATCCCATTTATGGGAGATAGAATGATGCGGTACACAAAAATATCTCCAAAATGATTGATAGTTATAATCACACTCCAATGACACAATATTAAAACCAAGTTCAGTAACTGAAGGACAGAATTATCTTAGCTAATGTCTATATCACCCATTCATTTCCTTTAGTGGTTTTCAGCATTCCTAATGCTGTGAACTTTAAAGCAGTTCCTCATGTTGTAGAGACCCCTAAACATACAAATTTTTTGTTGTTGCTGCTACATAACTGTAATTTTGCTATGGTTATGAGTAATAATGTGAATATTTCTGCAGATAGAAGTTTGCCAAAGGAGTCAAGACTTACAGATTAAGAACTTCTGATCTGTTTGGATAGATTTTCAAAATTTAAATAATAATCATCAATGGTTGGTATTTCTCTTGAACCTATGGGTCTATTAATTAAATCAGATGCAATCTCTCTGTACATACAATATTTGAAAAAATTTAGGCTATTATTAAGTATGTATAAATGAGGACATTTCATTATCATCTTATTTGACGTGAATATGTGCGTTTGTTTCTTCAAAAGAAGATCTTGACAGAACGTTTCTCTGGTATCTTAGCACCATTGATGCATAGACAGAACAACCTCAAAACTGAAGTTGCATGGAACGAATACTTGTAATTGTCAAGTGTAAACGTAATTATGTAACTACTATGTTTATAAATCTAGAGCATATGGCCTAATTAGTGAAGAACAAAATTGAATCCATTGTGACTCTATTGGCTTCCTTTGAAGGAATAGCTATTAGGAGACAGGCTTAATACACGCAGCCACAAATTTAATAACCAACTCCAGAGACCTGCCTCAAAGATATACTAGTGCAATAGCTGCACACATGTTATGTGTATAAGCCACCAACCAGATCTTAGGCTCATGACTTTAGCTGAAACCCATAAACAACACTGTAAAATGACCAAGAATCTGAAACTAGACAGGTCATGGAAAACATACTACTATTACTATGCTAAAGGATAATAAAATAATGGTTTATGAGAAATTCCTATGCCATGGATTATAGCATCACTCAGCCACTATTACAGAAGCTTTTTCTTGCATTAGATGCTAATAAAGAAATTCACAACTAGACAATGCAGAAAGTGAGAGACTTTACAGCACTCCTCAATAAATGGGATGTCTTCATCCATGCCCTCCCCTCAAGGCCAGGGTTCTGTGCAGACAAGGATATGGAAAGATTATAAGGCCTAGAAGTGGTGGACAACTCCAAGTAAACAATGTCTTCCAGAAACAACAGGGCAGATGCGCATGTGAATTGACAGAGACCTGTACAAGACCTGCACTGCTTTAAACAAGAAAAAAGCCCAGCACTGAGAAGGGGAAGTGGGCACCAAGCACCACTCTTAAACAAGAAGCTGGGAAATGGAAAATCAATTTTCTCTGATAGAGTGTCACCAGGTGCATCAACCACACTCCAGGGCAGGCTCCCTGCTCAGGAGGAGTTGGCCAACATGAAACAGAACTTCTGATCTGTTGGGATAGATTTACAAAATTTATATAATAATCATCAATGGTTCGTGTTTCTCTTGGTTTAATTAAATCAGAAGTAATCTCTCTGTACATATAATGTTTGAGAAAATTTAGGCTATTATTAAGTATGTAGAAATGAGGATGTTTCATTATCATCTTGGTGTATACATCTCTAATTTTCTCTTGCCTTAATGATTTTCTTTTCTTTAAGTTTGTGGTTTTTATTTTCATTCTTTTTTCATTTTGAAGAGAGTGGGGAAGAGAGAGAATGAATGAATAAATGAATGAGTGGATGAATGAATGAAGTTGATTGTAAAGGGAAGTGAGGAGGGTCAAGGAGGTATTGAAGGAGAAAAGAGAATGATCAAAATGTTATTATATAAATTTTACTTAATTAAATAAAGCATCCTGAGAATTTTCCCTGATTAACTCTAGTGAGTTTTAAATTCTCTATCTTTTTCATAAGCTAAATCATGGATATCTTTGTATAATATGTTTTGTTATCCTGCTAGATTCTAGAGTTTATCTTATTAGTCACTTTCAAGCTATGAGAGGGATTCATGTGTAAGGGAATCCGTGAAAGATAATAGAAAGAACAATGTCCATATTCATTTATACAGTGTTCTTTGTCATAAAAACTCAGAGTCAGTTTGTCAGTAGAATCTACTCAAGGACCAGTGTCGTGTGATACAGTATTGGCATGTAAGAGCAGAATACAACTTGATAGTATGAAGAGAGCAAGTGGGCACTCACTGTATCATTCCAGTAGAAATACTGCTAATATCTTAACTGAAAGGGGTTGTGCAGAGGAAATGGCAGGCCAATTACACTGATTACAGTGGTTGCAAATATGTGTGGCTACCTTCACGCTTCACTGATCCTGTAACTAGGTTTCTAGGAAATGAGGTGTGCAGGCAAGCGCATTCTTATTTCAATCCTGCTGTTTATTTCCTGTCATTTTAGCATGCACCACTAGAAATGAAGCACTATACGTTATTTTACATAATGGAGTAGCCCTGCTGAACCCCTATGAAAGTAACAGACATCTTTTAAAAGATTATTTTATGCATTTATTTCTGTTTTGGTAAACATTCAGTCACTCTTTTCTAAATCGATTTGGGAATCCCAAATGAATTTCTTAAAAGCTTTACAAATTTAACATCTTAAATGTAAACCCATATCCCGGCCTTTAGACCTAGGGGAAAATTGTGCAGTAATGGTGAGGGATAGAACTATCTACCCATAATGGTGCCCAGGAAACCTTTGTGTTTTCCATTAAGCATTTGAATATTTAACCTAAGGATTTGTGGGGGAATACATGGATATTTCATAGCCAGTAGGACCTTAGGCTTCGGACTATTTTGCCTCATTTAATATTTGCTCTTGCTTCCACTAAGGTTATGCACGTTACCCATGAACATAGAAATTACTGGTTGAATAATTTTCCATCAAGTATATTTCATTGAGAATCAACCTCACTAGTTTTAAAAATCACCTTCCCATTTTCAAATCATTTTTAACTTTTCTTTGGTGTATCCTCTTTTCTTATTCTAAATTGGACTTTGGCAAAGTATTCTTATATTCAGAAGATGGTTTGAAAGTTCTGGTGAGATGAGACCACTATTCAGAATGAAAATCCTACTGAGATAGCTTAAGTTACAAGGAAGTCAATTAGGAACTCAGTGATATGCTGGAAGTAGATGGGATGGGGCCAGGGTGGGAGGGGCTGGTAACCTATGGATGTCAGGTGGAAAGAAAATAGAAAACTCTAGAAATGCTTCCACATTCTTATTTATCTATTTGGCATTAGTGACACTATTTATTGATATTTTTTTAATTTTTTTTAAATTTTTTTTATTCGATATAATTTATTTACATTTCAAATGATTTCCCCTTTTCTAGCCCCCCAAGATAATAGGCTCATCTTTGAACTTTGATTTTAACTGTCTTTGGGATATTCCTCTGGAAAGATGAATATTGTTTCACTCTCAGGAGAAATGGAGAAGGTCAAAAAAAAAAAAATAAGACAAAGAACTTTGCTCAAGGCAAAAAAAAAAAAAAAGAAAAAAAAAACCTATACAACTCCAGTCATCCTTGAAATAGTTTGAGAACAAATTAGGTATGCCAAGACAACTGGTTATTTCCACACTATAATTATTTCTCTGGATGCTGCTTAATGGAACATTTGGTTATCCTAAAAAATATCATATTTTGGTGTTTTAATTAATACTAACATATTATTGCTTAGCTAGAAACTTAAACAATTTTGAAATAATTAGATTCAGAATATTGAAACCTTTCTGACAATTAAAGTCATAATTCATTTCTGCTCACTTAGGCACCTGGAGTGAGATGCGAAAGGTAATTATATTCGTTGTAAATTTACATGCCATGCATATCCTGGTAAGCATTCTGCAGGAAAGTGTTACAGAAAGACACAGGTGCCTAAATTAATAAACATTAGGAAATCAGCAAGAGAATTAAACTACACTAGTTATTGTTTCCAAACTAATTATTTAATAATTGAACATCTCTATACACCTGGCCCCAAATCAAAGGATTTCATGACCTCACGGGGCCCTGGGTTCATATTTGATCATTTAATATCAAATTTACATAGTGCAGGGCAGTGAACTGGGTAGTTGTTGGAGGACAATTTAAATTTCCCTGAAGTTCTTCAGAAAGTTCACAAATCAAAACACTCAGACTTGTAAAGCAGGGGTGTAATTAATTGTTAAGAAGCCTTGTTAGTACATTACTACAAGTCTGAGAACAAACAAAGGATGTGTATATACAGGGCTCTGCACTGAAATTTGAAAGCAGCACTACATGATACCCACGAGCATGATATAGCATTGCACTAGTCTCATCTTTAGGACAACACTGTCTCCTTATTTGAATGTTTCTATAAAGGTGACCAGGATCACTCAGGCCTTTTGTTTCTCCTCAAGTATTAGCATTTTAGCATGAGAAATTTCTCCAGAGTCTTTGCTCATAGCAACACTTCACAGCTATTGTGTATCAAGTTGTATCAAAGAGTCTATTGCCTTTATCCTTGTCTACAATTATTAAAAATATAGGATAGGGGGTTAAGATAATGTTTTTATTTTACACTACATCTAACACACAGTATATGGGGCATCTATTAAACATTTGTTGACAAATTAATAACTAATGGAACACAGAGTTAACAAATTATAGTAAAAGCATTGGTGAATGAATGCATAGAGTTATCTCCTGGCTTGACAGCAGCAGTGGAAGATGTAATGACTAGTTAAACATTTACTTAGTCATAACAAGTTTATAACTGCCATCCCTTTGTGGATTAGCTGACTGTCATCCAATCAGCTCCCAGTTTCTGGAATAGAAAGAATATGGAAAGTATGCTTGCTCCTGATGATAAAAATCTAAGGTCAGGAATGGCTTTTGAACACTTACTATGATGTTGACCAGTAACTCAACTCATACTGACAAGGACTGAACATAAGAAACTCAGAAAAAGGACTTAATTCATGAGTTCTAAGTTATGTACTATTTCGTTAAAGTTTTAAAACTAAATTTTAGCAGACCTTTTATGTATGCTGCTCCACCTAATGTGTGTGCTAATGTTTATGAATATCATCTTGATTCTTTTCCATGAAAATAATGATCCATTTTTATTCAACAAAGGAGGCCACTGGGAATTAGAGCCATCAACCTTCTTCAAGGGAGACTAGAGAATTCAGAAAAGATAGCGTTGAAACTATATCTACCTCTCCACAGTAGCTCCCATTTCTCAGTAGTAGAACACATGTTAGAACATGGCATTAGCTCAAAGAACAAAATCTGTCTTTTATTAGATTAACCAAGTACTAAATAACTCATGCCTAGATTGTCCATTGATGAGGTGATATTTTATTGAGCCCTCTAAAGAAGGTAAAAAATTAAGAGGAAATTATTCCTAAATGATACAGAGACAAAGAACAATCACTCTTTTTTCATAATGAAAGTATAGCTTTCATTTTTTTTAAAAATCACACATTTTAAGTGTAAAATTTGTTATATACATATAAGTGTAAAGAATGTTATAATTCATAATTGAAATATAGAGTATTTCCTTTTTAGTAGATCCTTGCCTCAAAACTATTCTTAAATTAATTGCTCCCTCTAAAAGCAACTATTAATCTGTTCCCACAGCCTTGTTTTGAATGTTTTCAAACTTACAGCAAGTAAAACCATGTAAGTATACTTCTCGATGCCTGGTTTCTTTTGTTGGGAAGACATTTTAGATCCATTGGAGCTGTTCTAACTGGATACTGATTGCAAAAGAGAATCCACTTTCTGAGCCTGTCAATGTGTATATGTCATTATCTGCTGATTGATTTAGGGCTTCCCATGCTTTTAGTTATTGCTAAAAATATAACTTCTAGAGTCATGTATGTTGATGAATAAACTTTCAATTTATGGAGAAAATTTGAAACATTCCTATATTGTTGGTTTAAGAATTATTATTATTAATTATTAATATTATTATCTGTAACTAATGGTATGGACATAATAATTTGCTTTACCAAGGTATTTGTTGTCATCATCATTCACTGTAATGGGTATAAAATGGGATAACATAACATATCTTGAGGTAACTGGAGAAGCCAACCATAATTTTTATAGGCACACTGATACTTTTGTTTTTCTTTCTTTCTTTCTTTCTTTCTTCCTTTTTTTTTTTTTTTTTTTTTTTACAAAACAGGGCTTCTCTGCATAGACCTGGATGTACTGGAACTCACTCTGTAGATGAGGCTAGCCAAGAAATCAGAAATCTGCCTGCCTCTGCTGGGATTAAAGGCATGCGCCACCACTGCCCAGCTAGAAGTAGTGTTTTAGTGTGGATATAAATTTTTTGGGTCACAAGCGATACATGTAAATTTGACTTTCTTTCCTCTGTGGTATCTTCTGAAAAAAAATAGTTAATGATAATTCTTGTTATCTCAAATGTACCATGTGAAAGCATACAGTTCAGTATTCTACAGCCATCACTACAACCAGGTGCTAGAACATATTTCCTACTGAAAAAAAAAAAATCCCCCAACCACTAAGGACTCATTTCTCACTCCACAGCCTCTGCTCTCAGAGGCTCAATTCTGATCCTTGTCTTTCAGGGTTCTCCTATTCTGGAGAGTTCACATAAATCCAGGGGGGGCTTATACTTTTATTATTAAGCTTTTGATATTTGTAATATTATCCTAATATTTCAAAAATTCTACCCTCCTAATCCATATCCAAACTCTTACTTATCTTTTAACCCTACTACTTGTCTATTACATCTTCTCACTCAGCATGGTGAAATTTTTATTATAGAAATTTTATAATTAATGGCTTTATGATTCATATTAATGTTTTGCATATTATTAGGGAAAGATGGCTTTTCAAGTTTTCTTTGGGAATACCTTTCATCCATTTGATAAAAGGCTATGCTTTTCCTGATCAATTATTTTATGCTTTTGTTGTTGTTTTTGTCGTTATTATCGTTTTTAAGTAATCCCTAAAGTATATTTGGGTATATTTCTGTACTCTAAGGTTGGCTCATTGCTCTCCACATCTGAGTTTATTCAAGGAGAACACTGTCTTCATCAAGGCGGTTATTACAGATTTTCACCAGGGAGTCAGGAGACTCCACAGCCTTTTGTGCATATCCTGCCAGAAGAGCTTTCCCAGCAAGCTTTCACTTTTGAACACAGAGGTGAGATCTCCACCTTCTCTCTGGAGGGGATCCAGCTAGGAGCACACAGGGCCTAAGATCAGTAGAGCAGCTGGAACAGAAGTCTTCCTGCCTGCCGCCATTTGCATCGTGGAGTTGGGAAACTCCACAGTCTTCAGTGCATAGCCAGCCAGGAGAGAGAGAGATCTCCCAACAGTGCTTTTACTTTTGAGCTCAGAGAAGTAAGGACACAGGGTTACAGGCCCACAGGAGGAACAAACTCCAACCAGAGACAATACCAACTAGCACCAGAGATAACCAGATGATGAAAGGCAAGCCCAAGAACCCTACCAATAGAAACCAAGGCCACTTGGCAACATCAGAACCAGTTCTCCCACCACAGAATGTCCCGGGTACCCCAACACACCAGAAAAGCAAGAGTTGGATTTAAAATAGTTTCTCATGATGCTGATAGAGGGCTCCAAGAAAGACTTAAATAATGCCTTTGAAGAAATACAGGAGAACATCGGTCAACAGGTAAAAACCCTTAAAGAGGAAACACAGAAATCCCTTAAAGAAATACAGAAGATCATGCCTGGGTCAACAGGCAGAAGCCCTTAAAGAAGAAACACGAAAATCCCTTACACAAACAATCAAGTGAAGGAACTGAACAAAACTATCCAGGATATAAAAGTGGAAGTAGAAACAATAAAGAAATCACAAAGTGAGACATCTCTGGAGATAGAAAACTTTGAAAGAATTCAGGAGTCATAGATGCAAGCATCAACAACAGAATACAAGATATAGAAGAGAGAACCTCATGTGCTGAAGATACCATAGAAATCATTCACTCAACAGTCAAAGAAAATGCAAAATGCATAAAGCTGGTAACTCAAAACATCCAGGAACTCAAGGATACAATGAGAAGATTATAAACCTAAGGATTATAGGTATAGACAAGAGCGAGGATTTACATCTTTTTTTTATTCAATATATTTTTATTTACATTTCAAATGATTTCCCCTATTCTGGACCCCCACTCCCTGAAAGTCCCATAAGCCCTCTTTCCTCCCCCTGTTCTCCCATCCACCCCTTCCCACTTCCCTGTTCTGGTATTGCCCTATACTGCTACACTAAGTCTTTCCAGAACCAGGGGCCACTCCTCCGTTCTTCTTGGACATCATTTGATGTGTGGATTATGTTTTGGGTATTCCAATTTTCTAGGCTAATATCCACTTATTAGTGAGTGCATACCATGATTGATCTTTTGAGATTGGGTTACCTCACTAGTATGATGTTCTCAAGCTCCATCCATTTGTCTAAGAATTTCAAGAATTCATTGATTCTAATGGCTGAATAGTACTCCATACCACATTTTTTTGTATCCATTATTCCACTGAGGGACACCTGGTTCTTTCCAGCTTCTGGCTATTATAAATAGGGCTGCTATGAACATAGTGGAGCACATATCCTTATTACATGCTGGGGAATCCTCTGGGTATATGCCCAGGAGTGGTATAGCAGGATCCTCCAGAAGTGACTTGCCCAGTTTTCTGAGGAACTGCCAGACTGATTTCCAGAGTGGTTGTACCATTTGCAACACCACCAACAGTGAATGAGTTTTCCTCTTTCTCCACATCCTCGCCAACACCTGCTGTCTCCTGAATTTTTAATCTTAGCCATTCTGACTGGTGTAAGGTGAAATCTCAGGGTTGTTTTGATTTGCATTTCCCTACATCTTAAAGACCCAGTAAATATCTTCAACAAAATTGTAAAAGAAAACTTCCCTAACCTAGAGAAAGAGATGCCCATGAACATATAAGAAGCCTTCAGAACTCCAACCAGACTGGACCAGAACAGAAAATCCTCCTGGCATATAATAATCAAAACACCAAATTCACTAAACAAAGAAAGAATATTAAAAGCAGTAAGGTGAAAAGGGCAAGTAACTAAAAAAGGCAGACCTATCCAAATCATACCAGACTTCTCACCAGAGACGATGAAAGCTAGATGATCCTGGGAAGACCTCATACAGACCCTAAGAGAACACAAATGCCAGCCCAGGCTACTATACCCAGCAAAACTCTCAATCATAGATGGAGAAACCAACATATTCCATGATAAAACCAAATTAGCACAGTATCTGTCCACAAATCCAGCCCACAAAGGATAATTGATGGAAAATGCCAACACAAGAAGGGAAACTACACCCTGGAAAAAGCAAGAAAGTAATCTTCCAACAAACCCAAAAGATACGCACACAAACATAAAAATAACATCAAAAATAACAGGAAGCAGCAATCATTATGCCCTAATATCTCTTAACAATAATGGACTCAACTCCCCAATAAAAAGACATAGATTAATGAAATACTTTTCAAGTAAATCTTCAATTTTATCAGAAAATATTTGTAATTCCCCTTTTAATTAATTTAGTAACTTCTTTTATGTCTAGCATTTTATGTGCATTATTTTTCATAATCTTCAATTTTAATGTCTTTCTATATATTTTTCATAATCTTCAATTTTAATATGTCTTTCTATATACTTCCTCTATTTCATCAGAAATGTTTTCAATGTAAATCTTTGATTTTATCACAAATGTTTCTAAATCCACCTTCAATTAATTTAGGAAGAGTTTTTATATCAACCATTTTTTATGTAAAATTTTCCATGAAATAGTCAATTTTCACATGTTTGTCTATTCCTTGAATTTTACCAGAAATATTTTCCATGTAAATCTTCAATGTTATCTGAAAATATTTATAATTCCACCTTCAATCAACTTATAATTCTTTATGCATATCATTTTATCTATATAATTTCCATGATACTCTTTAATTTTAACATGTTATTCTATGTATTTCTACAATTTTATCAGAAATACTTTCCATGTAAATCTTCAAGTTTATCAGAAATGTTTATAATTCCACTTTTAATCAACTTAGGAAAACTTTTATGCCTACCATTATTATATCTATATAAAAATTTCCATGATAATCTTCAATCCTAACATTTTTTCTACATTTTTTCTACAATTTTATCAGAAATATTTTCCATGTAAATCTTCAATTCTATCATAAAATGTTTCTATCCCATATTTCAATTAATTTAGCAATGTTTTACATGTCTACCACTTTACTTCTTAATTTTCCATAAAAATTGTCAATTTTAACATGTTTATATGAAATATTTTCTATGTAAATCTTTAATTTCATCATAAAGTGTTTTTACTTCCCATTTAAAAATAATATAAAATAAAAAAAGGTGGTTATTACATTTTCAGAAGCTAGTACAAATTTTACAACAGATTTACAATTAATAATTAAACTTAATCATAGATCAGTTCTACTATCTTCTAAAGCAATGAAAATTAACATACTGGTTTCTATGAATCATTATGTGAGGGTTTGAGTTTTCTTTTGATTTAATATGTGGGTTATCTGATGGTAAACTTCTCAAAGTAATGAGTAATTAGAAATTAATAGGTATTCTTTCATCTACTGCTCATAATTGGAATAAGGGCATCTTCAAAGAAACATTCCACACCATCCAGGTAGGAGACCACCCAGAACATCCCAGGGTTAGTCAAGAGAAGGAGCAATAAGAGAACAGGACTTAGATGTCCAGAAAGTAGATAGAGCTGGCTGCTGCCACTGCTGCTGGTGCTGCTGCTGCTGGTGCTGCTGCTGCTGCTGGTGGTGGTGGTGGTGGTGCTGCTGCTGCTGCTGCTGGTGCTGCTGCTGCTGCTGCTGCTGCTGCTGCTGGTGCTGCTGCTGGTGCTGCTGCTGGTGCTGCTGCTGGTGCTGCTGCTGGTGCTGCTGCTGCTGCTGCTGCTGCTGCTGCTGACGATTATGACGATGACTATGACAATGACGATGATGACGATGATGCCTTTCTCTGTCTACTCTTCACTCTAGATGTACTTACTTTCTGTGCTAGCTGAGAAATAAAACATGGTGATTTGCTGTTATAGCTGTGACCCCATGTGAACTTCCCTGCAGAATTGCAGAAACCAAGACAGCTGTGGTTTGGAACAGAGATAATTCAGAAGGCATCTCTCCTCATCAACAGTAATTATCACTATGAAACAGTCACAGCATTAGAAATCACAACACATATTATTAAATTGTCATCTTGAAATTCCCATTTAACTTAAACAAAAATGAAATTTCTCCTTCTGGAGTCCTTGTTCTGTCGTTCAGACAAGGCAATCGGTGCCTTGACTTTGCTCTCCCTTTGATAGACCTGGCTAGAGCTTCGCCATTGTTGTCTCTAAGAACAGAAAGTTGCATAATACTTAGATGCTCCTGTATGTTGTTGGAAGCAGGTAACATTTTTAACTTTGACTTAACTTCTGATCCTCCTGTATTTACTACCAGGGTCATGGAAAGCTACAGGCACGTGCCACTATGCATGGTTACATACAATGTTAGAATCCAATCTGTCAACTCACACATGCATGGTAGCATCCAACAAAATAAACTGTATCATTAACCCTGTTGTTGCTCACAATCTGAATGAGTCCAAGCATGCACGAAAGTCTACGCCTTCTTGCCTTAGTCACCCATACGCTAGAATTTCCAGTGCGAACCACCAGGCACAACTGTTTTTTACTTCATGAGGTTGAAACTTGATCACTAGTTTTAAGCATATGTCCGATAGATTGGTGGGAATGTGGGTAAACAGATATGAGACAAATGGATTGTGGGAACAAGCTTTATGCATATGTCAAATAGATAGTCAAATAAATTAGATAATATGGATTATGAGGATAAAATTCTCAAAAAATACCATTTAGGAATAAAATGAAAGAATTACCATATGTACTTTATATTTATGTATTTAATTTGCATATGTTTTGTTATGACATACCTATCACAGAGCAATCTAACTGTTAGAAAGGATCCCTGTTCCAAAACCACTCATCCCTAAATGTGACATAATCTTAAAATAATTAAAGAATAGGGGCATCCATTAGTATGATTCTTTTTCATAGTAAACTTAGGTCAAAATCATTGACATAGACAGCATTGGTTAATTTGCCTTTGAATCCAATTATCATGTAATGTGTAATAATGAAAATTTCTGATTTCTTTCTATTAAGTAAAAAGTGTTTCTCATTTACATATACATATCAATGAAGTCAGTCATTCCAATGATTCAAAAGGATTCTTTCTACATTTACAGGCTGAAATCTTCTATGAGCTGTGTGTACCTGTGTGTGGGCATGCTCTCGCCACCCTGGTAGTCTCCCTCTCCAACCACCCCTGTACTGTAACATTGAGTCACAACATTACAGCACAGTGGTGGAATCAAGGTAAGTGTCCTATGATATCAAATGGTGAGCTGGATGATGATAAACAGCTGTTCAACAAAATATACCTCTAAGGAAAAAGAATGCAGGAAAAAGGAAACTGAAACTTAAGATATTCAACCAGGTTGTCCATAAAAAGACAGTTCACTGTCACAGTAAAGCATGCATTGAGCAACTGTTCTGAATATACTGGTAGCTACAGACTGCTACTCAAGTTTTGGAAAATTATACCACAATTATTTAACTTTATCCATTTTTCATATGTAATACACTTATCACTTGCTGTGATATTTAAGTTACATATCATGTCACCATTAATCAATGAGTGTGCTTACCATGTTGGTGCATGTACTTGCTTGTCTGTATCCAAGTACATATTGGTCCTCTAGGATCTTCATCTTTGTGCCAATATCTTTCCTGATTTGTTTACAGGTAACAGGTCAGAAATGTGAGGAATTGGTGTTTCTTACCATGATGGCCAAACCAGTGATAAATGGAGCACTCACTCACACACACACACACACACACACACACACACACACATGCATACATTCAGGCTTCCATCCTCTTAGCCCCTATCTTACCATCTCAGTTTCTTGTGCATACTTTATTCATTTTCAATTTGTCACATGTCATTTTTTGTATGGATTTCTAATATACTGTGTTGTTCAATTCATATGTATATGACTTACTTTTTTCCAAAATAAGAGGTCTGGAGAAAATATGTATTCTGCAAACTGGTGCAATAGCTTGTAATGTTCCTTTTAAATTTTATTTCACTTTTATTTATTTTATGGGTATCTGTGTGCAGACATGTTCTTATACATGTATAGAGGTCAGGATACAATCTGCCAGCATAGGCTCTCTCCTTCTACCATGAACATCCTGGGGATCAAATTCAGGCTGCTGTCAGCAGTTAGAGAAGGCATCATAACCCACTGAGCCCAGGAATTTTCTTACACATTTATGAGCTTTGAGAGTTTTATAAGATTACAAATGATGTCATAATAATTAGAACTTATAAAACATTTTGTGAACATTTTAATTTTTAAATGGCAAACTGTAGGGTGAGGTGGTGAGATCTTAATTTTTGGTGTTCATTGTATCTTTGAACTCCCAGTTCACAGTTGAAGACCTGAGAAAATAATGTACTTCTTCACCAGAATGGTGGGGCCAGAACTAAGTAACAAGATTTATACCTCTTCCTCAGACATATAAATAAATAAATATTATTAAAATTTAAAAAAATAAGCAGAGGCCCATTTATTTTACAATTCTTTAGGATTGGAAGGTCAAGAGTATAGCATTGATTTTTTGGTAAAGTTCTTGTTCTCACATTACCAGAAGATAGTGAGGATCACATAGTGGCCAGAGTGAACAGACTAGAAAGAGCTCATTTGTATGCCAGAGAAATCTCTGGGGTATTGCACTAATGCATGGGTGGACCAATTCACTCATGAGGACTGAGTTCTTATAAGTCAGTCTTTAAAGGGCCCACCTTCCAATCCTGCCACAATGACAACCAAATTTCAATTTGAATGTAGATGGAGACAAGCCATATTCTATCCTGAAGCAGGAGATGAGTGGGAAAAAATTGAAAGGGCTATAGATGTGCTCCAGGGGAGACAAAGACACCTAGACCCTAATGACACCATCTCAAAGTCCAGCCTTAAAGGATTCCACTGGCCCATATTCTTAAAGAATATCTGTTCCTTCTAGACTGGACTATCTAAGTCCCATTCTCATCTTTTGCATTGATTAAGCTTTGGAATCTCTGCCAATAGGAGAAATATAATATTACCAAGAGAATAAACATTGATTTCCCCCATATATTAACAGTAGTAGGAGATAAAAGATTAATGAATAAGCAAACTTTCTTAAAACATAATAATAGTAACATATTTGAAGCAGTTAGAATAAATGCAGAACTTCTTATTCTAGTGGTTCTCAATTTTCCTAATGGTGCTACACTTTCATACACTTCCTCTCCTTGTGGTGATCCCAGATGTAGAAGTATGTTTGTTGCTGCTTCATAACTATAATTTTCTCTAAAGTAACAACTTTTAAATATCTATTTTCTGATATCTTAGGTGACTCCAAAGGGGTCACAACCTACAGGTTGAGAATTGTCTCTTTCTATCCTATTATTTTCCCCTGTGTTTCATTTTGCAATCTGTATATGGAACTATATCTTCAAAGCATCTTTTCCAAATATGCAAAAAATTATGTAGGATAGTGCAGTCATCCCAATTAAGGAACGAAAGAATGCTAGCCTATGAAGTAGGAACTTGAGGGTTCTTTGGAGAGTCATCTGGATGGTGTTGTGCTAGGGCAAACACTTGAATGATGATTTAGTTGGCACAGAGAAAGGCTAAAGCAGACTTGTAAAGGAATGTTTAGCTGAAGCAGACACAGGTGAAAGGATGTTCTACTAAAGCAAGCAGGAAAAAGGACACATGATGAAGGGTTCTTTGCAAACAGCATGCATATTGGCCTGCTTTACATTGTGGAGTTGGGCTGCATTTATCAGGACTCGAGAGAGAAATGCACCAAACATATCTGGTGGTGTATTGCAGCTTTTTTCACACTTCCCGCTTGAACGCCTGCTGATTGTCAGGGTGGTGTCAGCTGAGATAGATGCATGTACACTGTGGGTATTTAGTTATTTCCTTTTACTGTGTGAGTTCTGGGGATCAAACCCATATTTGTAGGCCTTGTGGAAATTACTTTTACCTATTAAGCTATCTTATCACCCCAGATCCTCTATTGTTTATAATTATTCCTGATGCAAGAGTTTTTAAATAGTAATAGGAAACAGAAGGAGACCCCGACTCACTACTCAGTGTCCACTCAAACTTTCACAATAATGAAGCTAAGAAGTCAGTTATTGTAAGCAAATACATATCCCCTGCTAGCTGACTCAGCCAATATCTTCTCTTAGCACTTTTGCCTTTTACTAGGCAAGTCAAGAAATTTAAATGGAATATAAAATATGTTATATAGAAAAATATTGGGAACTGCTAAGGCCTTCTTAAAGATCTGGATTGTCCCAACCTTGTAGTTGGCTTAGAAATACAACTTCTTTGTTAAGAATGATACAAGAAGAAAGCTTCAGGTGTAAACTGCTTTTATTTTTCACTATCAAACCAGCAGAGTGGGTGCTTCAGGGTGCTATGTTTTAATTTTTTAGCATGTGGATCACATGAAGTTGGGGTGGTGTACTGGCTGGTTTTCTGTGCCAACTTGACACAAGCTGGAGTTATCACAGAGAAAGGAGCCTCCCTTGAGGAAATACCTCCATGAGATCCAGTTGTAAGTCATTTTCTCAATTAGTGATCAAGGGCAGAGGGCCCATTGTGGGTGGGGCCACCCCTGGGCTGGTAGTCTTGGGTTCTGTAAGAAAGCAAGTTGAGCAAGCCAGTGGAAGCAAGCCAGTGGAAGCAAGCCAGTAACATCCCTCCATGGCCTCTGCTTCAGCTCCTGCATCCTGACCTGTTTGGGTTCCAGTCTTGACTTCCTTTAGTGATGAACAGCAATGTGGAAATTTAAGCTGAATAAACCCTTTCCTCCCCAACTTGCTTCTTGGTCATGATGTTTGTGCAGGAATTGAAACCCTGACTAAGACAGGTGCTATCAGATGACTCCAATTTCAAATGAATTTGTAATAATAAAATGTAATCTTTCTTGTTTCTGTTATCAGTGCTCTTCAGACTACTGCACAGGGAGGAGGGCACAAGGACAGGTTGTTTTTGAATTCAGTCTACATCATTTATGAATGGTTGACCTTACCTCTTTTTGTTTCCTTTGTTTCTACTACGTTGCCCTGGGTTACATCACACTGTAAGTAATATGGTAAGCGCATTGAGTCAGACTCTCAGGCTTAAATAATTCTGATGTGTCATAGAAGTTGGTAACTTGACATATTATCATATACACTGTGCTGAAAGCATATGCTATGCGGGGAATAGGAAAGTTAACAAAGAAGTCACAGTCCTTGCCTACTTCAAGTTTGGATCTAGTAAAAGCTAGGATAAAATAATACTATTGATAATACATATGTTGCAGCACAAAGTAAACCATGGTAAGGGAGCTGTCAGTGTTGATGCTAGTATTAGCATGAGACATGGAGGTTTCGCTAAGAAGACATGTCCAGACAATGATGGTGATGCAGGAATAGGTTAGCATGTACAGAAGTAGCAGGAAATCTAGCACTGAATGATAATGGTAGTGACTTGGAAGACACAAAGCTGGAAAGGTGAATATATCTTGAGTCTTGACAAGGACCCAAATTTCATCCTCTTGTTTGAAAATTCTTTATATGACATATTTTATTTTCCTCTTATTGTTGAAATACTTGGCATAAGAACCTATTAGTTTAAGAATACAACTCCACTAATGACTTCACATTTCCATTTGTCTTTGTGCCTCACTACATGTTTTAAGCGCTTATAGAGACACATATGATTTAAATCTGTCCTAGAGAATTGACTGCACATTTTATACATGGGTAGATGGAAGTGAAAGATGGCAGATACAGTTTTAGGCTGTGCTTTGCCTGCTTGTTGAAAGCGATGTTCCTCTTAGTTTTCCCTTGTTTGTGTTTCTAAGGATCAGGCAGGACCTCATGCATACTGGGCAAATACCCTACCGAATAATCACACAAGCCTCAAATAGAGAATCTCTTTCAAATGTCATCATGTTATGTTCATGGATTACATGATCAGAAGCTTAGGTGAAGTTTAAACACATGATCTATGGTGATAGTAAGCTTGTCTTCACAGTTTCATAGCTGGCCATGATTTTTTGTTTGTTATTATTTTGTTTTGTTTTTTGCTTGCTTGCTTGCTTGCTTCCATGTTTGTTCATTTTTTTGTTTTGTTTTTAGGAGACGGCACATGTAGAGTTTTATACTGCTAAAAGTTTGGTTATTTACAGCCATAGGCTGGCTGCAGTTAAGACATTTAGCATTCTTCTCCCCTGTCTTCATAGAAAAGTGGTCAGTTTGCAAGGTGGTAGAGTTGGTATTTATGTTCTCTGAAAAAGAGGAAAAATGTCTGCAAAGTGTCTGGTTTTAATCTCCTTTGGCGTCTTTCCTTATGCCCCTCATCCCCATCAGAACCTCAGTCCTGTAACATAAAAGACTTGTAATTCATTTCTGTAAAGTTTCTATAGTCTATTTAATTCCAACTAATGCTTTATGAGAAGTTTTTTTTTTCAGTAATCCAGGTATTATGCAAAAATAATTTGGGTTGTGCAACCCTGTAGTGACATTTAACATCCTAGACATCCCTTCTCTAGACAGTGACATCTAAAATGATGCATCTGAACAGCAGTTGAAACGAAAGAGAATTTATCAACCTTCCTATTAACAGCAAATTTATAGAATGTTTGAAAGTTGCAAGTGAACTCTTAGGGCCATGTTCATGGGGTGGCCTTTACCGTGAAATAGATCTGTAGCTGAACTGAGCCTTTGAGACTGGATGTTTTAATGAGGTATCATCCCTTTTGAACAGAGACAAGGAAGGTTAGTGGAAATGCCATGTCTGCTAGCCACTTGATAGTTTGTGTCCTGGGGGAAAGTGGTTGGGCTGTTAGCAACCACATCCTTTTAGTCACTCTTCTGCCCCTTGCAAGAAGACCCAAAGACTTTCCTGCATAGGTCAGATGCTGATTCTTACCTGTTCCTACAGATAAGAGGCTATGAACATATCCAAATGTATGGTGCCACATTACCAATTCACTTATGTCCCTGACATTTCCAAGCGATCCTCTACCTTTGTGACCTTTTGAACAATAGATTATTTATGTAAGTATTTCAGGAGATGTACAGAACATTAAAATTACTGAAGCATTTTGTGGGCTGGCTGGGACCTGGGGAGACTCAAGTGTAAGGGAAACACTGTTCTTTTTGGGTTACTTTTGAAATGGTTTAAATCATCTCTAGAATAAAGGTTACACTAATAAATGTCTCATTTGTTGCAAATGCTCTGAAATGTGAATACTTCCAAGGAACATATAAAATCGTGCCCAGTAAATGGGCTGTGGTGAGATGCAGTGGGCTGCAATAATTCCTCTTTGGGCTTTTGTTTCATTCTTCTTCCCCTTCACCAAGTTCTAAATGAGAGTGGGGCTTGGCTGAGGAACATAGAGTAATGTTAGTACTCGTGTATTGAACTTTGAGAATCATGTGAGTATGCAATGACTCAGAGTGTGGATTTCATTTTTAGCATGGTTTAAAAGGATGCTGTGAAGGGACCAAATGCTTCCCTCCATCCCTTCCTTCAATCCTTTCCCCCACACCCATTACATGTAAGAGTAGTAAACCAGTGAAATATCCCAAATATGCCAAGCCTTTTTATGAAAAGTTCAGGAAATACCTGTTGCCTTAAATAAATAACTCATCATCTTATCTTTTGCCTTGGACAACAGTAATCTAATGAAAGGGTCCATGGCTTTGTTTTGTTTTGTTTTGTTTGTTTTGTTTTGTTTCTACAGAAGAATATATTCTTACACTGTTTCACTGCCTGTGTGTATTCATTCTGACTGCCAGGGAATACCAACTTTAGGTTGATTTTGTGGTTGCTGTGAAATCCTGGACACCTATCTTTGCTTGACAGTCCTTTATCCAAGATCATCCAAAAGCAATTCTTGACATGGTACTCAATGACTGTTTCCTTCTGCCCCCCCCCCGCCCCCACCATTATGTCCCTCTTTAGCATTACATAGATTGCATAGTATTAGTTGCTTTCTCATTGCTGTGACAGAATACTTGAAAATAAGCAACTCTAGCCAAAGGTTTGATTCAGCTCACAGTTTTAGGGAACCACTCTTTGTGGCAGGAAAGGTACAGGGGCAAGAGTAGGAAGCAGCTGTTCACATTCTATCCACCATCCGAAACAAGAAATAGTTACAGGAAAAAGAGCCAGGCTTTACAACATCAAAGATGCCCCCAGCAGCACATTTCCTCCAGAGAGGCTTCACTTCCTCCAGGTTTTACAACCTTACAAACCAAAGCTACCAACTGAGAAGCAAGTGTTGAAGTGTATTAATCTGCCAGGTTCCTTTCCCATTCAAATCACTCCCTTGTTATATATGAAAATTATATGAAACCTGCCACATCAAAACTACTACATTTATTTGTGACGGATCTAGAATAGCACTTACTTTCTGAATGCACTTACTTTCTGAATACTGCAGTTAAAAGCCAGAGGTTTTTGTCCCAGCCTTGAACAATCTCTGTTCTTGTTGTTTCCCTTTCTTCTTTTATAAAGTTGACAATTTAAAACACAGTCTTTCGGACTGTGTGAATGCCGGGCCAGTGAGGGAGGCTCTCAGTCTCAACCATTCTTCAAGCAACATTGAACACGGTTTCTTGTTTATAAGATTCAAAAACAATCCTCTTCTCCGTATTTCTTTTTACTGAACATCACAAAATTGAATTTTGATTCTTTGCAACATTACTTTCCTTCCTCTTTTTTTTTTAAATTGTTTTGTTTATTTACATTCCAGATGTCCCCCTTCCAGGTCCCCCCTCCAAGAATTCTTCACCCCCTCCCACCTTCCCTTTGCCTCTGAAAGGGTGCTCCACACCCCACCCCCTCCCTTACCCACCCACCACCAGCCCAACTTCCCACCCTACCACCCATACCCATGTTTTCCCTTTTCTGGGACATCAAGTCTCTGAATTATTAGGCTTCTCCTCTCCCTCCGAGGTCAGACAAGACACATATACTACATATGTGCCAGAGGCCATGGACCAGCTCTTTTGTGTTTTTTGACTGATGGCTTAGTCTCAGGGAGATGACAGGGGTCCAGGTTAATTGACACTGTTGGTCTTCCTATGGGGTTGCAATCCCCTTCAGCTCCTTCAGTTCTTTCCTTAACTCTTCCATAGGGGTCTCCGACCTCAACCCAATGGTTGCCTGTAAGAATCTACTTCAGTCTTAGTCAGCTGCTGGTAGAGTTTCTCAGAGGATGGTCATGCTAGGCTCGTATCTGCAGATACAACATAGCATCAGTAATAGTGTTAGTGTTTAGTGCCTGCCTATGGGATAAATCCCAAGTTGGCCTAGTCGCTGAATGGCCTTCCTTTCAATCTCTCCTCCATTTTTGTCCCTATTTCTTTTAGTCAGGTACAATTCTGGTTCAGAAATGTTGAAGGTAGGTTAATGACACCGCCCCTACACTGGGGTTCCTGTCTATCTACTGGAGGTAAACTCTTCAGGTTTCATCTCTTCACTGCTGGACATTTTGATTAAGGTCACCAGCATTGACTCCTGGGAGCCTCTCACATTCTAGTTCTCTGGCACTTTCTAGCAGTTCTCTTCCCCTCTATCCCCAGAAGCTGCATATTTTCATTCATTCTTCTGACCCTTCTGGGATTCTCACCTGTCTCCATCCAATACCTGATTCTGCCCCCTTTTCCTCTACTCCCCCTCTCCCAACCATATCTCCTCTGTGTCTGCTTCCCATGGTTATTTTGCTCCACCTTCTAAGTGGTATTGAAGCATCCTCACTTGTGCCTTCCTTCTTTTTAAACTTCATATGGTCTGTGAGTTATATCATGAGTATCCTTTAATATCCACTTATCCATGAGAACATACCATGCATGTCCTTTTGGGTCTGGGTTTTCTAGTTACATCTATTTGCCTGCAAAATCCATAATGGCCTCATTTTTGATAGCTGAGTAATATTCCACGGTGTGAATGAACCATGTTTTCCATATAGTTTACATTTATTCTACATCCAACTAAAATGCATGATCCATTATATCTATCTCCTTTCTCATATAATTTTAAAAGTCAATAAAATTTAGTAACAATTTGCATGAATGAACCCCTCCAGTAAATGATTTAAATCTCAGGATCTTTGCAAAACTCATGGCTTGGTGTAGGCATATCTAGTTCTTTTGGACCTGCTTATAGCACCCAGTAGTATGTAGGAAAAGTATGGTGCCTTTTTGTTGTTGTTGTTGTTTGCTTTGTTTTCCTTTGCTTCAAGACAGCAAATCAATGGACAGGTTAGTTGATATGTATGATAAAAATAAAAATAGAGCTCTGGACATGTTATCTGAATATCCAGGTACAGCTATGTTACCACCTATCACTATAACATAATAGTTTCATTATTGGGAGTCATGGTGGTAGTAGTTTCGTCATACTTATTCTGGATAGATTCTATCGATATGCATTGTAAAAATACTACCCATAGGGTGGCCATGAATCTTCATGTGTAGAAGAGACTTTATATACATTGCAGTATAGACATAAAGATGGTATGAGGTCCTTTGGTTCTTTATATATGTTTAAGAGCACATCATGTTCCCGGTGATACTTGGAACAATTGGGCAAGTGATTGAATAGTACATATGAACCCTGGGTAATCTTAAATTTCACATTTTGAATACATAGAATAATACCATGTCTGGCACGAAGTAGAAACAACTATTGCAAAGGTTCTTTTTTTATTCTTTCAGTGCCAGCTGGGAACTCAATGCATTCATTATGAGTCCAAAGAAAATGTAATCTGACATAGAGTGAAATGAAGTGACTTAGTCAAGGAGGCAAGAGATATTATAGAACACAATGGCCATCTTCAGTCATTTGAGAAAATGCTACATTGTAAGAAATGATAATGTCTTACAGGATTTAAAAGGAAATAAGAAATGCTACAGACACTCAGTATAGTTTAATGTTAGAAATTCTTTCTTGAGGTTAAGAATGTTTTCACAGGCGGGATGGTGGTGGCACACGCCTTTAATTCCAGCACTTGGGAGGCAGGGACAGAAGGATTTCTGAGTTCAAGGCCAGCCTGGTGTACAGAGTGAGTTACAGGACAGCCAGGGCTGTACAGAGAAACCCTGGTGTTTCAAAAAAAAAAAAAAGGAATGTTTTTACAGGATCAGCAACCGTGCTTCTTATGTTTCTTAAACTGCTTAGAACAGCAGGAACACATGGTCAGTTTCAATCGATAATTATTGACCAACATACATAATGAAGAATTGAATGAGTGAATGAATAAGCTAATAAGATAACCTGGTGATTAGAGTTGTGTCTTCCTATTCAGTTGAGCCACCTTCTCCTAAAAGTTCCAGGAGTTGGAAAACAGAATCTGATAAAAGCTAAGTGACCTTTAGGGAGATGTTTACCACTCAGATGCTTTTTGTATGATTTTGCATTTTGTCATGGGTTATTATGCTTTTCCTAATTTTCCAACAAGAAGCTCCTCTCCATTTACATCAGCATTACTGTGTTCTGCTCTATTAGTCTCTTAATCTCTTTGCTAATCCCCATATGCTGCTGCATCATTTAATTAAGGGCTACAATGTTGTGTGGCTGAGGCTCAGACAACATCCTTTTCCACTGTGAGCACACCCAGGCTCTGGGAGATGGAGAGTGGCTTGCTTTGGTGGTATCTGAGAAAACATGGCCTATGTTATATATTTAGTAAACATTTTGTGAAATAGACACATGCCTGCTGATGCATTAAATTCTTTGAACTGATAACACTTATTCAGGATGTTTTAATCACAAAAAGTATAGATTATAATTATAATATATAATAATTATATATTATATCTATATGTAATTATAGATATAATAAATATCTAAAATACTAGTATTTGCTATGCCCACAGAGTGATAAGAATGTACTGTAACTGATTACATTGCTAAGTTTTTGAGTGATCATGAGACTCTGAAAAGGACAGTAGCTTTCATTCTAAAATATTGCCATTCAAAACTATTGCCAATTAAGAGGATAAAACAAATCATAATTTAATTTTCTCTTATCATTTACAAAGCACTCTTTTTAAATATTGTCAAAAAGTAAATGTAATCCTCTAACAACATTTTATGGTAGTTTAAATGATTGTGTGTTTGCATTATAAGCTATAGAAAACCTGTAGACCAAATGTTGGCATAATTTTAGAGATTGTAAAATGATCTGTAAATTGTTGACATAAAAAGACCTCAATTTTCTCACAAGATATCTAAGGGTAACTCAATCTACTTTAGCACCAAATATGTGCTATGAAAACTGATGTAAGCTCAGTACAACTTTACTGATGTAAGACATTTTTAAAAGCAGAATATAATACATTCTGTATGCATTTATATGTATAAAACACATGATATGTATTTTAGCAGAATACATAATGATGTGCTACCACTTGATTCAACACTTAGAGAAATTGAGACAAATATAAAACCACTAAATGAGCTAATTCAAAGAATATGAGAACCATTCCATGAATAATAATAAATATCTAAAATCACTGATATTCAACATGACAAAAGATAAAACAAATTCTCAGAAGTTTATAGCATACTTCCAGTTCAGGTCTAGCGCATGGAGGACTGGGCATCATCACTTACACAGCAAGTCAAGACTATAATAATGAGAAATAATAACTTTAACTGGGATCATTTATGAATGGAGTTTGGAGGGCAAATCACTCTGAATTATGGGCAGATAGGAGAATCTAGAGAATCACAATCAAATACACTTACCCAGAGCAGAGGCTGCTGGAAGAGCTGAATGATAATTTTGTGGACCATCTAGAGGCTAATGGTTGACTAATCTTAGTAGATCTCTATGTTCATGTGCTTAAGTCCATGGATCTCACCAAGTTTCCATGGCAATGCTATAAGTTATATGGCTTTGGCAAAAATAAGGGAAGCATAGCTACTGCGAGCATACAGATTCTTCTCTATACTTCTCCCTAGTGGGAAAATAAATCATTGCTTGTCTCAGAATCATGAGAAAATGATAGTCCTCTCTATCTGGCCACATACAGTCTTACACAAGTATCTAACTTGGCTTGAAATAACTAAAAAAGAAGAAAGTATAATAAATGTATTAAGAATTGCAACAGGGGAAATAGATACACACATAAGAGTAAGTGGATAAACAAAAAGTATGTGAATTCTAGCACAAATCAAATGTAAATGCTAGAAACCAATCTTAGGGTGACACACATAAAGAATATCAATAATGTAATATAGCTCAAAAAAAAAAAAGAATTGCCATGAACACTGGTTAATGGCAATACTCTACAAAGAAATACAAAGAGCATAGTTAATGGCCAAAAAAGACAGCAGTGAAAAGCTGCAATTTTAAAAGGTGTAACACAGAAATAATTAGAATATTTGAATGCAAAGTCAAAGAAATATTTGAATCAATATGAATAATGGCAAATAAGTCTCTAAAATTAATGACATCTAAAATACCAAGGATGGTACCCTCCCAAATCTATATTCCATATGTTATATTCAAACACACAAAAACAACCACAAAAGGTTATTAATAAAATTAACTGGAAGAAGGAAAACTGACTTCCAGAAAGAGTAAGACCCACTGCCTCCTCAGAAATCAAGGAAACAGCAGATAACAGAGTTGAAATGAGTGTGGAGAGAAAGAGAGAGAGAGAGAGAGAGAGAGAGAGAGAGAGAGAGAGAGAGAGAGAGAGAGAATAAGGAGAGACCTTCTTAGATACACCAAAGACTGAAGTTTGCTGCACTAAACTAGCCTTACAAGCAACAGCAAGAGATTCATCTCGGGCAGAAAGAAAATAGCATAAGATTATGAGCTTCTTAAAATGTACGCTCTTAACATAGTGCAATCATTATTTTTAACATAAAGAAGAGTCAGCAAGAGAATGAGAAGAGAAAGACACCTGTGTTCACAGAAAATGCTTACTTAAAACTAGAGAAGTCAGAAAAAGAAGTAAAATCTTCAAGGATGAAACAGAAAATAGTTACAAACAAACAAGCTTGGTATTGACCTGACAGTGTTAAAACCACCTTAGATGTAAATGTTCTAAATATACAGATATGAAGAGAAACTTTATACTTTTTAAAGGCTATCTACCAGGTATTTATGATAAAAAAAGAGTTTGATAATTTCAAAGGGATGAAGAAAGATGAACCATACTGGCACCCACCAAAAGAAAGGTGAGATATTTATTTCTGACACACTTAAAAAAAAAAAAACAGAAAACCATTAGTATATAAAGGAGCATTACATGGCTATTCATTATCAGTGCCTCTCTAATACATCAAAATTCTAAATCTGACTGCATTGATCAAAGAGCATCAAACTGTATGGAGCAAAGCATAATACTTAGAAAAAAGAACAGATGTAGCAATTACAGTCAGAGATTTCAACATCTCCCATCAGCAACTGATAGGTGAAGTGGTCAGAAAATCAATAAGGTCCACACTTGACCTGAACAGCACGATCCATCAACTTGATTTAATTTCTGCTTCCAGAATACTACTTCTAAGAACAGAAAACACATTCTTATTGAAGTTCACGTGGAATATTCAAGATGGAACCTATTACAGACCACAGGCTCAGGATGAGAGATACGAAAGAGGGCTACAGGGATGCCCAGAGTTTAAGTATGAATCAGTCTTGAAGAGGACCAGCAGTTACATTCCACCACTCATAACAGGTGCCTCATAACAGCATGTGACCTGGGGACCTGGCACTGTCGTCTAGACTCTGGGGATACCTATTCTCAGGTGAACAGATATATAATCAAATATATACCTTAATGAAATATAAGTTTATATGAGTATAAGAAGAATGGGAAGAATATGCACACATACAGATACAAACACATTTATCTTTCAATCTCTATCCTATCTTGATGTCTACATCCATCTATCTATCTATACATATACATATGTACACACACACACACACACACATACACACAAGACAGATGTGACAGTGAGCATTTCCAACCTCAGCTCAGCACTAGAGAGGAAAGTGGAGATGTAGATGGATCCTTGGGGTTCACTGACCAACCAGTTTGGCCAGTCATAGAGCTTCAAGTTCTGAGATGTTTGTTTGTTTGTTTGAATCTAGGTGTTTATTTTCTTTTTGTCAGTGCCATAATGGGACAAGCTAAATACTAACAGGTGATCATCCTGAAATCGTCTGCTTTGGATTATTATATAATCTGGGACAGGTGAGCCCTCATGAAGCAAGGCTGTAAGGGACTCATTTTAGGAAAGATTCCTGCTATTACTATGTTTTTCTGTTATTATTAAATATATAATAATCAATAAGTAATAGCACACCCCTTTGGAGCAAATTTCTGAAGATTCATCAAGGTTTACTGTCTTACAATGATGCTATGTAGATCCTATAAGAATTCATAACATTATATCTGTGATTATTAAGCTGTTTTATAGTGGGACTGCTATTAGATCCTTTTCTGATAGTCAAAACTGCAATAAGAATGCTGCCAGTCTCCCAAGTGTCACCAGTTAATTTGCTTTAAAATGGTAACCAGACTTTCTCCTACTCAGGGCACATTCTAAGAGGTTGTAAAACAACTAACCAAAGGTCATAAAAAGGGAACTAATGATTTATTATAGGTACTAGGACAGAAGATAAAATATTGACTGTGTTTGTCTATTCAAGACTGCACTTATAATTTAGCTTTGGTTTTTAAACCTTCAGTGAACCTGTGGAGCTGAGACAGGTGATGGGTGTTTACCTAGATAATTACTCCTAATAGATATGCATGCAAACATTCTCTGTTGTAAATTTATATTTTAATTTATGATCTGATATTTTGTGTGAACTTGTGATGAACTTTGTAACATGTCATCATGTATTCTGAAAGATGTTTAGGGCTGAGGACAAAGAAGAGTCAGAACTGAGGAACTGAGGTGAGAGGAACTGGGATGAGAGAGGAACTCAACTGAGATTTCAGTCAGAATGCCTTTTAGACAGAACTGAACTCAAGAAGAAATTAGAAGTATAGGCATAGCTTTCAGAGAAAAGGCATTAGGAGTAAGAACATCATTGAAACTTCAGAGCAGGAAGAGAGAACAAGATTAGAAGGAGAATGCAGAGTGGAATAACTTTGAAACTATAGGTAACATAAAAAAAAAAAACTAAGAGAGCAATGTGTAGAATGCAGAGGGATAGGAAAAAAAGAAGACACTGCAGAGAGCAGAGGAGCAGGCAGACTTCTCCTTACCATGGGACAGAACGGGTCCCATGGCAAGGACAAGGCAGGCTTAGTCTTATTAAAAGGAACAAAGCTTTATTTTTTTTTCTTATAAACATGGCTTTAATTCATTTAGCATTAAAAGGGTGGAAGCCTTTTCTTTCTCTATACAATAAAGATTGGAGCTTATTTTTCATTCAGAATGAGTGAATTCTTTCTGCACGAGTGCTTGGTCTTTTGCTCCATATGCATATGTAAGTATGGATGTGTGTAAAAGTATGTAGTTTTGAGAATGTATACGTGTGTGTGTGTGTGTGTGTGTGTGTGTACTGGCTGGTTTTGTGTGTCAACTTGACACAGGCTGGAGTTATCATGGAGAAGGGAGCTTCAGTTGTGGAAGTGCCCCCATGAGATCCAGCTGTGGGCCTTTTCTCAATTAGTTATCAAGAGAGGAGGGCCTCTTGTGGGTGGTGCCATCCTTTGGATGGTAGTCTTGGGTTCTATAAGAGAGCAGGCTGAGCAAGCCAGGGGAAGCAAGCCACTAAGAAACATCCCTTCATAGACTCTGCATTAGCTCCTGTTTCCTGATATGAGCTGCTTGAGTTACAGTCATGACTTCCTTTGGTGATAAACCCTCTGCTGAATAAATAAACCCTCTGCTCCCCAACTTGCTTCTTGGTCATGATGTTTGTGCAGGAATAGAAACACTAAGACAGTGTGTAAGTATGTAATTGTGAGAATGCATGCAAGCTGGGCCCAAATGAATTTGTATGGAAATTTATAAATGAGAACTTGGCATGCATGAAGCTGTGTATGAACTTATGTGAGATTATGCATATTCATTTATATAAATGTTTTTCTTTCTGAGAGTGTTATTCACTTCCCCTGGTTAAATAGAAGTTTATTGCTCCAAACTTCCCCCTAGTCCAACAAGCAAGAGGCATCTGGACAATAGGGAAAAGGCTCTAGTAATTAATCCTTTATTTAATCTCCTACTGTTTTAGGATGAGGTGCTAAGTGCCTGAGACTGCAGTCTATGGCTTCAGAGGAACATAGAAGGCAAGTCAGCTACAATAGCATAGTTACTTAGACTTAGATAAATAAACCTTTTATTATACAGCAACCCAAAATATCTTGTAAGACAAAGTCTTACCACACCATTTCATAAGACCAAGTCTTACCCCCCCCACCAATGCTTTTCCTTCTCCACTGCCTCAAGAAGAATCAACAAGAAAGAACACGTCCCACTGGGGCTGACCCCGGCATCTTTTCTTTCTTTCATTCAGACTTTTGCTTCTTCTTCCTTCCTTTCCTTTGTTATTCTTCTATCATATATTATAGCCCTATCATATTTTCCCCTCTCTCCTGTCCTCTCAATCCCTCCTCCCACCGCTCCTCCCCCGAATCAATCCACTCATCTTCTATTTTTCTTTAGAAAAAGTAGGCCTTCTAGATATATCAATCAAACATGGTATATCAAATGACAATAAGACTAGGTACCTCACTTTATATTAAAGTTGGATTAGGCAACACAGCAGAAGGATCCCAAATGCAGACAAGAGTCAGAGACAACCCGTACTCCCACCATTAAGATTCCCACAAGAGGAACAAACTATCTAACTCTAACATATATGCAGAGGGCCTAGTTCAGATCCATACAGCCTATGTGATTGTTGATTCAGTCCCTTTGAGCCCCTATGAGCTCAGGTTATTTGAATCTGTAGGACTTCTTGTGGTGTCCTTGAGCCCCTTGGCCTCTACAATCCTTCCTCCCATTCTCCTTCAGAATCCCCTAAGCTCTGCCTAATGTTTGGTCTCTGGGTCTCTGCATCTATTCCCATGTTGAATGAAGCCTCTCCTAGGACAAGTGACAGCTCATGCTAGTCAGGATACGGAACAAAATGAACACTCCTCCCTTGCTGGTGGGAGCGCAAACAACCACTTTGGAAATCATAAAATAATTTCTCAGAAAATTAGCATCTACCTCAAGACTCACTTATACCACTCCTGGACATATAGCCAAAGGATACCCAATCCTGCCACAGTGACATTTGCTCAAATATATTCATAGCAGCATTATTTGTAATATCCAGAAGCTGAAGAAAAAACAGTGTCCCTCAACAAAAGAGTGAGTAAAGAAAGTGTGGTATATTTACACAATTGCTCAGCTTTTAAAGATAGCATTATGAAATTTGTAGAAAATAGGTAGAAATAAAAATAATCATCCTGAGTGAGGTAACTCAGACATAGAAAGAAAAACATACTATGCATTCACTTGTAAATGGATAATAGATGCCAAGTAAAGATAATCATGCTACGATCCACAGGTTCAGAGAAATCCGTATCAAACTAAAGGGGGAAAATGATTGTGGAAGACACTTGACATCAACTACTTTCCATATGAACACTGGCATATGTGCATGTGTACACATATTGAAACATCTGAACAGCAATATGAACAAACACATACACATATTGTATCACATGCATATCAAGAAGAAAACAAGATTATCAATCACACATTTTCTGTTCTCATATATAAGAAAAGTAGGTTACTATATCATCCTTTGCCTAGACATCAAGATATTAATCCACATCCTTGTAAATTACATGTTAATTAAAAGGAAGTCCAAGAAAAAATGCTAATCTTTTGAAGTGAATGCAAATGGAAGTCCAATGTACCCAACTTCAGGGATACAGCAAAAGCAAGTACTTAGGAGGAAGCAAAGCCAAAGAAGTCAAGTGTGTAGCTAAGTTAACTCCCACCATCGACACCAATGAGAAAAAAGTAAGTGAAGAGTAAAGCAGTCAGAAAACAATGATGAAGAAGAAGGAGGAGGAGGAGGAAGCAGCAATCAAGGAAAATGAAAACCACAAAATAATTTAAAATTATCAGTACTCTATGTTTCCTATGACTTTTGGACAAGACATAAGATCAATCCAAATTTTATATCTAGCATCAGATGATAAAGAAAATGGACATATACAAAGTAGAGCAGGAAAAGGAGAACATTTTTTAGCAGGAGCTAAGGTGCTCCTAGAGTCTTGCCAGTTAGAAATCTTTTGCTTATCAACTGTGGTTTCCCATCATATGCTTTTATGAGATTTTTGTGTACATGAGTATGCGTGTCTCTGTATCTATATACATTTCCTTTTGCTCCTATTTCTAATAATAATTTCATCCTAGTCTGGCTCATTTGTTTTAATTTTGTTTTAATTTGTTTTGTTGTTTGTTTGTTTTCTAATGAGAGAGTATATAAGGATCCAGATTTGCATCAGTGGGATGAGGTGAGTATATGGAGGATCTAGGTTAGGGAAAGCAGTGAGGAGAATATATTGTATAAAAAAATTATTTTCAATAAACTTTAAAATTAAAAGAATGAATCAGCCAAAAATCAAGTGAAATGGCCATGAGGCAGCAGGGAAGTTGATCTACTCTACTGAACAACATGGTAATTATAGTTACTAACAGTGGGTTACAGAGCTGAAAATTGCTGAGGGAAAATTTTATACTTTTATATCAAAAAGATTTATGTACAAGATGACATTAATATTAACTTAGTTTAGCCATGCCACAATCTAGATGTAGTTTCAATATCATTTTGGACAATGGAAACCACAGAAATTTAACAGTAAATTAGAAGCAAAAGAGGGAGTATTACTGTGCTTTCAGTCACTGAACCAAAGAAATGTCACACAAATAGCTCTACTAAATATAGGGGGAAAATCCTTTACAAAATGTTTGAACAAATCCATAATGGGTGAAAGCAACAATACAACACAACTAATTGAGGTTCATTCCAAGTATTTAGGGTAGAATCAACATTTAAGAAGCATGTGAATGCATCTAATGAAGAAAACCATAGGATCATATCAACTGGACACAGCACAATTAACAGACTCCATTGTCTATTAATGAGAAAAACTCTTAGCAAACAACCCACAAAGGTGGAGCTATGACATCCTGATAAAGAACATTTGGAGAACCCTGCAGCTAACTTGGTTCTTGCTGCCATGAAACTAGATGTTTCTCCCAAGAAAGGAGGCAGAGCATCTGTTCTACACGTACTTAACAGCATGCCGAAGTACAGGCAATAGAAGAAGAGGAGGGAGAGCACATGGTTGAAAAGAACTTAAACTTTTTTTGCAAATAATAAAAAGCAAACCTTAAAGATTAAAAATTGGCAGCAGTAACATTGTAAAAAAAAAATCAGTGACTATACAAGGCTACAAGATAAGAAATTAACATGGGAAATCTAATTAGCTTCCTATGACTGAATGACAAAACTTTTCATGTATATTTACAACAGCATAAAACTAAATGGGAGAGGAAACCCTTATAATAAAAACTCTAGCAGCCTAGTACTACCTGGCATAATACACAAAATAATAGTGGCAATAAAAAAACAAGGTAAGAGCCACATAATATAACCTAAATAAAATGTAAATTAAATGAATCTTGAAGTTCAAATTTAAGATATAAAAGTAAAAGGCTTGAAAGTGAAAATATAAGACAAAAAATAAATTACATTGTGCTTTATGGTAAGATTAAAGTGCAATTCTCATGTCACAATGACAAATGAAATTTGAGAAATAGACATTATTAAACTAACATGTTACAAAGTATCTACAGACAGTGTTAAAGAAAGAAATTGGTGCCACAAAATGGAAATATTTACAAAAACATATCTGATAAATAATTGAATCAAGGCAGAAACCTATCTCTTAAAATTCAAGATATAAGATTGACAAATCCCAAATGGACAAGGTGACTTAAGATGGTTTACCAAGAAGATTTGTAAATGCCAAACAAAAATAAATTTGATGGAGAGACATAAAAGGTGCCCAGCATCATTTGTCATTGGAATCTTCTTTAGCATGCTTCAAAACAAGATACTGAAAATACCATCTACTAGTGAGTACTTAGAACAAGAAGGAGTTCTACCCATCGCTGGAAAAAAAATTATAGTGATCCACTTGAAGAGCAGTTCTGCAGAGTTCTACAAAATGAAACCATTCTCCACCTGATTCAGTGGTCTCATACTTAGTCATGAATCCAACTAATTTCAAAGTCTATTTCTACATTAAAAACTTTCTTGTGTACAAGTGTTTATAGCATCTGTATGCATAAACTCAAAGCATCCAATGTTCTGCCAGGGGAGATTTAGTAACTAAACTGATAGGTTCACACAGGAAAACAATGTACACAAGTAAAATGTGATTAAGCTACAAGAAGACACAGGCAAATCATACATACACGTTGCTGAGGAAATTCACCAATGTGGAAAAGGATTTGCTGTATAACCCCAATTACATGGCATTTTGGAAAAGACAAAACTATAGAGATCATGAAGAGACTTGATTGCCATAAATACTGTGGTGAGAGAGAGCAAGGGTGGGATGGATTTTTAGTAAATTTTACCAAAAACAGAAATAAAAATACTGAAGGATTTTCAGTAAAAGGAAATGATTCTGAATGCTCCTGTCATAATAAATATACAATAGGTAGCATTTGTCAAAATATGTAGAAATTCACAGTATGGAGAAAAATCTTTAATATATGCAAGTTTTTAAAAATGAATTTATCAGCATGTGGAATCACAAGATGATGCTTTTTAGAATGTGACAAAGAAAATGTAACCGGTATGTAAATGACCTGAATGAAGTGGGTGCTGGGAGAGGTGAAGCAAGGTGCTAATAAAAGTAACTCTGTAAGGAAATGAACGTCTTAAGATGGAAGACTGATTGCTACATTCTGTTCATTAAAGTTCCTTCCACAAGTGGGTGGATTAACAACTCTAAATCCACTGTGCATGTATACTGGAATTCTGGACATGAACAATTAAGCGAGTGCTTGAGAGAAGAGGACTTCTGTGTTGTGGAGTTATTATTGCTAAAGAATAGAATTATTTATGCAGTAATAAATTAGAATTTATATAGAAATACAGTCTTGCATAAACATATTTTGTTGCACACATGTGTGCATGCTCCCACACTCACATGCACATATATGTCCTGTGAGTTAAGAACTCTTAGAAGTTTTTGGCATTACAGTAGAACTGGCAATGCTTGGTAGCTAATGCTATTTTGTCAATAAAATATCAATTCCTTCGATAAATGACTAAGTATGAGGGTAGGACAATACACTCACAAAATGAACCCTGAATGCCCTGTAATATCAGAAGTTAAAGAAGTGATACACCACCACACACCTATAGCTGAGGTATGTCAAAAGGTGTGACAGAACAAACTGGAAAAGTTCCCAGTGAACTTAGCTGAAAGGATGTTGTTACATAATAAAACAACAGCAGATTCCAATCCAAACTGTAAAACAAACAGTTGTTTGTTTTCATGAAGGGTTTCATGAATGTTTGAAAACATATATGCTAAATATATAGGAGATAGACACATCTCCTATGGATAATAATCCTAATGTATTTCTTCTACACCTTAAAACACCACACAACTCCCCCAGTCAAAATGACTACATTCCACTTAGCATTCTGAAGATTACTGTGTAAAGAGGTAGAGAAAGAATAATTCCATCAGACAACACTAATCATCAGGTGTCCAAAGCATGATAAATCATGGCCAAACTATGTGCTTTGATATCAAGTGATGGAAATATTTTATCTATATGATTATTGTTCTGAAACTCCAACTCCAGTCTAATGGGAAAAAAAAGTCTCTGATCAATATCTCTGTGGAAGGTCGAGGAACATCAGACCAGCAGTACTGAAAGCTGTCACGATAATTGTAAACAACTCTTCCAAACAGATGATCACACAAAAGCAAGATACCAAATGCCTCATTGATTTGGTTTTCAAGGACAGGTATAAAGGAAAAAGCAGGCCATGAGGCACATGGCATTGGCATGTGCACTACATTTATTACATGTTTCTAAACCACTTCTGCACCTTTCACCCCAGAGTTCCAGTGGATGAGGATGGTGTGAATGTAGAGCCATGGGCTCACACAAGCTCAGAGAAGGAGCTGTTCACTTATTTTCCCAGTTTCTTTATAGAAACCTATTCCTTTCTCTTCGTTTTTCTCCCCACTTTCCTTTCGATTGTCTTTGTTTGATTCTCCTATATTTTGAGCGTTATTTTTTTGTAATTCCTTCTTTTATTTTTTTTTGTTTGTACACTGCATGGAATGACTCACTTGATAAAGTACTTGCCTTCCATGCTTTAGGATCTGAGCCTTTTACTTGGAACCTATGTAAATGCTGGATATAGCAGTGCATACTAAAACTTACCGGGCTGGGAAAGCAGAGACAGGAAACCTCTGGGACTTGTAGCCGAGGGATCCGCCCTAAGTCAGACCAATAGGAGACCCTGTCTCAAGAGTCATAGAATTCCTGAAAATGACACCAACGGTTGTCCTTCAGCCTCCACAACTCAGATATACATTGAGCTACATGTATCCTCACACACATACAAATACACATGCACACATGTAAAGCATATCAGATATAAAAGAGATGCCTAATGTTAATAAGATATATATTTTTAGAAATTTATCTTGTCTTAGAATAGTCTAAAAATGCTACCAAAATGAATTATGAGTTATTAAGATCCATAAGTGTATAAATTATGTCCTATCAGAAAATATTCTTAAAGTAATTGATGTTGGGAAACACTAATGGCTTTATCACTCCCTCCTATCAGAAATAGATAAAGATCTTTAATATGGAAGACTTAATACAAGGATTAGCATTTTCTACATACAGGGATATCATTATAGAACTCATAATAGTAATGTCTGGTCTTTCTTCTTTTATGTATAGTGCACGAAACTTTACCACTCCCTTAAATGTTCTATATATTTCTACAAGAGGCATGTGAAATAAAAAGACGCTATCACCTAGGAGAGGTGAGTATGTGGTGTGCACCATCCCCACTGCCATTTTACATCCAAATCTCTATTCCAGGATGTTGTTTCCCACTGAGTCCATTCACCACTCAGATTTCCTCCCAGTAGGAGACTCGACAGGCCCACAAGAGCTGACATGCAGGTTGAAAAATGTGTGTAATTTTTTTCTATAAAAAACTACATCTCAAAACTATGAAGACTATTATACAATGATGCTTGCTCCTCTTGAAGTGTAACAAAGGGAAAGGAGCAAAGGAATGAGCATGAGAGGGTTATATTATGCTGAAGCTTTGCAGTGGAATCCCTAGAATCACATGACCCAGAAAATGGGTTTGTCTCGACAGTAGCCATCACATCACTGGTCTCTCCGTGCGGTTCAGTGTTCACTGCTAGGGCACAAAAATGATTTGAGCTTAATTCCTTGACATTTCCTCTACTTAACAACGTCAATTCTCCTGAGTAGTTCCCAGTGTCAATTCCCCAGGGACAATGATGTTTCAAGAGATTTTTCTGCATGTCCTGAATTTGTCAAACTCAAATCCTGCCTCAAAGACTTAAATGCATTGGAATTTTTGCATTATTCTGCTCTCTTGTCATTTCTGAATGAGCAGCAATAAGATAGGATAATTATCTCATTAATTATCTTCTTTCATCTCGGCTTCTCCTCTTTCCACTGATATTGCTTAGCCTGTTAAGGAAAAGCACCATCTCATCCACTACTAGAGTCCAGATCTTCCTGCTGGGTCCTGAAAAGAAATGCTACTTTCTTTTCTGGGTCTCATGCTAAAATTGCTGTCATATTTACTTTGAACATAAATATCCTAATAATTTCCTTAGGTGTCCACCACCTGTTCCATGATGATGGCTTTGCTTTTTCTTCCTTTTGTTTCCTTCTATTTCTCTGTTTCTATAAAAAAAAAGTATGGAAACATAGTACTCTCTATCCTTGTCTTGTACAATTTCTTTATAAAGGCTTCCATTCTCAAGGGAACTGATCTAAAATAACAGTGAAACACATGTGAGTGTATATCACTGCACAAGTAGAATACTGCCTCCTGGAGAGTTATTTTTGTTCTAATCTGCAGTGGTCTGAATTAATAGATTTAGAATAATTTTATATGAATTTAGATATGTTAGAGTTGAATTGTTTTCTTCTTGCCAGAGAACTTTCAGTTGTATCAAGGCTAACTGGCTCTCCTCCTTTATAAAATACTGAAATTATGCTCCAAGGCAAGTTATGTGGCAATGTAAATATCATTTTAGTAATAAATCTTTATTATATATATGGTTTTGGATAATTGGGACAAGGCCATAGTAACTTTCATGGCCACTACTTGCTCTTTAAATTGAAACTGCCAACAACCATTAATGTCCAGTAAAGATCAATACTGGTTCAAAAGTCTCATATCTAAAGATGCCTTTAACTAGCCCATTACATTCTCATTGTGACCTTTGGTACACCATAATCCTCAGACTGTCAGTATTTTTTATAAAAAAAAAAAAAAAAAAAAAACAGTGTTATCCCAGCCTTTTCAATGGATTATTTAAAAATAAAAGGAGAAACGTAGTTCAATAAGAATATTTATCACAATGATTGGCATCTTCTAAATTCTCAGTTAAGAGCATTGTGCAATATTGATAATTCAGCTACAGTCATTAAAAGTATAGTTTATTTTCCCAAGGTAAATACAGAAATGAAAAGAAGTATATTTTAGCTTTATCATCAAGATGCATTATATACATTTTAAAAGTTCTTCATTAATCCATGGTAACCCAATTTTGTTGAGTCTAAGCCAACGATATCTATTTTCTTTTATATATTACATCACCTGAAGCTTTTTCTCTTCTTCCTTTCAGAGTTATAATTGCCAAACCTCTGAAATGCTCTTTGAAAGATAATATTTATGATACTACATTAAAAGTTTCTTTCCCTGAGAATCTTCTTATTTAGAAACATGTTGTGTTCTTGTGCCCACACTACACATTAAGAAAACAAATGTTTAAAAGAGTTCAGATTTTTTACTTGGCTACAGCTTTAAGTCCATTTACCATTTAAAATAAGTCTTCCTAATTTTTACTCAGAATTTTAGTGCATCTGTTTTGGCTACACTTATGAGATTAGTTTCTATTTAATGCCTCAACTTAGAGGCATCTCAGTTTCAAATTAAAAGTGTTGGTTACTAGAGTTAGATAAGATGCAGCCAGCAGGGAGAAGTCGGTGTGCTCCAGTGAATCCAGCGGACCCTGGCAGGAGCCTTCAGGTGCCTGCTTTGGGATCTGAACAGCCTGGGTCACAGCACGAGGTCTCCAGGAAGTGCAGGAGACCTGATGTGCACACAGAGGCAGTCTGGGAGCTCACAGCACAGCTCGCTCCTATGGCACTGTGGCACGGAGCTTAGGTTCCAGTCCTGAGGCCTCTGGCAGGAGCACTCAGATCTCTACGCTTCAGGATCCAGATCAGCCTGGGCGGCAACACTACATCTCCAGGTCCTGCAAGAGGCAAGAGGGGCTTCCGGGCGGCCAGCTGGGAGAAGTCGGTGTGCTCCAGTGAATCGAGTGGGCCCCAGCGGGAGCCTTCAGGTGTCTGCTTCGGGATCTAAACAGCCTGAGCAACAACACCCTGACTCCAGGCAGTGCAGGAGGTAAGCTGTGCACCAGAGGCCACATAGGAAGGGGCACCTTGCACTGGTGAGTCTAGCATTGACAAGACCAACTAACACCAGTGAGAACTATATGGCAAAAGGCAAACGCAGTAACGTCACTAACAGAAATCAAGGAAATATGGCAACATCTGAAACCAATTCTCCTTCACCAAACATGTCCTGGATAAGCCATCACACCAGTAAAACAAGATTTGGATTTAAAATCACTGGTCATGATGCTGGTACAGGAACACATGAAGGACATACTTAAAGAAATTCAGGAGAGAATGGATCAAAAGTTAGAAGCCCTTGCAAGGGAAACACAAAAATCATTGAAAGAAATCCAGGAGAATACAAAAGCCAATAATGAGGAAACGCAAAAAACACTTAAAGAAATACAGGAGAACTTTGGTCAACAGGCTGAGGTCATGAAAGAGGAAACACAAAAATCTCTTAAAGAATTACAGGAAAGCACAAACAAGCAAGTGAAGGAGCTAAGCAAAACCATCCAGGATCTAAAATCAGAAGTAGAAACAACTAAGAAAACTCAAAGGGAGAGAACTTTGGAGATAGAAAGCCTTGGGAAGAAATCAGGGGACATAGCTGCAAATACCAATAACAGAATACAAGAGATAGAAGAAAGATCTCAGATGCTGAAGATACCATAGAAACCATGGACCCAACAGTTATAGAAAATTCAAAATGCGAAAAAGCTTGTAACCCAAAATATCCAGGAAATCCAGGACACAATGAGAAGACCAAACCTAAGGATTATAGGCATAGATGAGAGTGAAGATTTACAACTTAAAGGGCCAGCAAATATCTTCAATAAAATTATGGAAGAAAACTTCCCTAACCTAAAGAGAGAGATTCCCATGAATATACAAGAAGCCTACAGAACTCCAAACAGACTGGACCAGAACAGAAATACTTCCTGTCACATAATAACCAAAACACCAAATGTACTAAAAAAAGAAAGAATATTAAAGGCAGTAAGAGAAATAGGCCAAGTAACATATAAAGGAAGACCTATCAGAATCACAGCAGACTTTTCACCTGAGACTATGAAGGCTAGAAGATCCTGGGCAGATCTCATGCAGACTCTAAGAGAACACAAATGCCAGCCAAAACTACTATATCCAGCAAAACTCTCAATCACCGTAGATGGAGAAACTAAGATATTCCATGACAAAACCAAATTTACCCAATATCTATCCACAAACCCAGCCCTACAAAGGATAATAAGAGGAAAACACCAATACAAGGAGGGAAACTTCACCCTGGAAAAAGCAAGATAGTAACCTTTCATCAAACCCAAAAGAAGTTAACCAATAAAATTTAAAATATAACGTCAAAAATGACAGGAAGTAACAATCACTATTCCTTAATATCTCTTAACATCAATGGATTCAATGCCCCAATAAAAAGACATAGACTGACTGGATACGTAAACAGGACCCTACATTTTGCTGCTTATAGGAAACATACCTCAGGGTCAAAGACAAGCACTAACTTAGAGTAAAAGGCTAGAAGACAATTTTACAAGTAAATGGTCTCAGGAAACAAGCTGGAGTAGCCATTTTAATATCAGATAAAATTGACTTTCAACCCAAAGTCATCAAAAGAGACTCTGAGGGACACTTCTTGCTGGTCAAAGGAAAAATACAAGAAGAACTCTCAATCCTGAACATCTACGCTCCAAATGCAAGGGCACCCTCTTTCGTAAAAGAAACTTTATTAAAGCTCAAAGCACACATTGCACCTAACACAATAATTGTGGGTGACTTCAACACTGCAATTTCCTCAATGGACCAATCAGGAAAACAGAAACTAAACAGGGACACAATGAAACTAATTGAAGCTTTGGACCAATTAGATTTAACAGATATATATAAAACATTCTATCCTAAAGCAAAAGAATATACCTTTTTCTCAGCACCTCATGGTACCTTCTCCAAAATCGACCATATAATTGCTCACAAGACAGACCTCAACAAATATAAGAAGATCGAACTAATCCCATGCCTCCTATCAGATCACTATGGAGTAAAAGTGGTCTTCAATAACAACAAAAACAACAGAAAACCCACATACACGTGGAAACTGAACAATATTCTACTCAATGATACCTTGGTCAAGGAAGAAATAAAGAAATTAAAGACTTTTTAGAACACATAAGAGGAAAACACCAATACAAGTTTCACACAATGAAACTGAAGACACAACATACCCAAATCTATGGGACACAAGGAAAGCAGTGCTAAGAGGAAAACTCATAGCCCTGAGTGCCTCCAAAAAGAAAATGGAGAAAGCATACATTACCAGCTTAATGACAAACCTGAAAGCCCTGGAATAAAAAAAAGCTATTTCACCCAGGAGGAGTAGAAGGCAGGAAATCATCAAACTCAGGGCCGAAATCAATCAAGTGGAAACAGAGAACCATACAAAGAATCAACAAAACCAGGAGCTGGTTCTTTGAGAAAATCAACAAGATAGATAAACCCTTACCCAGACTGACCAAAGGGCACAGAGAAAGTATCCAAATTAACAAACTTAGAAATGAAAAGGGAGATATAACAACGGAAACTGAGGAAATCCAAAAAATCATCAGATCCTACTATAAGAGCCTATACTCAACACAACTGGAGAATCTGGAGGAAAAGGACAATTTCCTTGACAGATACCAAATACCAAAATTAAATCAGGAACAAATAGATCATCTAAACAGTCCCATAACACCTAAAGAAATAGAAGGAGTCATAGAAAGTCTTCCAACCAAATACAGCACAGGACCCAGATGGTTTCAGTGCAGAATTCTATCAGACCTTCAAAGAAGAGTTAACACCAATACTCTTCAAATTATTCCACAAAATAGGAACAGAAGGAACACTACCCAATTCCTTCTACGAAGCCACAATTACACTGATACCAAAACCACACAAAGATCCAACAAAGAAAGAGAACTTCAGACCAATTTCCCTTATGAACATCGATGCAAAAATACTCAATAAAATTCTTGCCAAACGAATCCAAGAACACATCAAAACGATCATCCACCATGATCAAGTAGGCTTTATCCCGGGAATGCAGGGTTGGTTCAATATTTGGAAATCCAGCAATGCAATCCACTACATAAACAAACTCAAAGAAAAAAAACCACATTGTCATTTCATTGGATGCTGAAAAAGCATTTGACAAAATTCAGCATCCTTTCATGCTTAATGTCTTGGAAAGAACAGGAATTCAAGGCCCATACCTAAACATAGTAAAAGCAATATACAGCAAACCGGTAGCCAGCATCAAACTAAATGGAGAGAAACTTGAAGCAATCCCACTAAAATCAGGGACTAGACAGGGCTGCCCCCTTTCTCCTTATCTTTTCAATATTGTACTTGAGGTACTAGCTCGGGCAATTCGACAATATAAGGAGGTCAAAGGGATACAAATTGGAAAGGAAGAAGTAAAACTATCATTATTTGCAGATGACATGATAGTCTACGTAAGTGACCCAAAGAACTCCACTAGAGAGCTCCTACAGCTGATAAACAACTTCAGCAAAGTGGCAGGTTATAAAGTCAACTCAAGCAAATTAGTGGCCTTCCTATACTCAAAGGATAAGCAGGCTGAGAAAGAAATTAGGGAAATGACCCCCTTCACAATAGCCACAAACAGTATAAAGTATCTTGGGGTGACTCTTACTAAACATGTGAAAGATCTGTATGACAAGAACTTCAAGACTCTGAAGAAGGAAATGGAAGAAGACCTCAAAAAATGGGAAAACCTCCCATGCTCATGGATCAGTAGAATCAATATAGTTAAAATGGCCATTTTGCCAAAAGCAATATACAGATTCAATGCAATACCCATCAAAATCCCAACTCATTTCTTCACAGAGTTAGAAAGAGCAATTATCAAATCCATCTGGAATAACAAAAAACCCAGGATAGCTAAAACTATTCTCAGCAACCAAAGAAAGTCTGGGGGAATCAGTATCCTTGACCTCAAGCAATACTACAGAGCAATAGTGTTAAAAACTGCATGGTATTGGTACAGTGACAGGCAGACAGATCAATGGAACAGGATTGAAGATCCAGAAATGAACCCACACACCTATGGCCACTTGATCCTCGACAAAGAGGCTGAAAACATCCAATGGAAAAAAAAGATAGCCTTTTCAACAACTGGTGCTGGTTCAACAGGAGGTCAGCATGCAGAAGAATGCGAATTGATCCATCCTTGTCTCCTTGTACTAAGCTCAAATCCAAATGGATCAAGGACCTCCACATAAAGCCAGACACTCTGAAGCTAATAGAAAAGAAACTGGGGAAGACCCTTGAGGACATCGGTACAGGGAGAAAGTTTCTGAACAGAACACCAATAGTGTATGCTCTAAGAGCAAGAATTGACAAATGGGACCTCATAAAATTACAAAGTTTCTGTAAGGCAAAGGACACCATCAAGAGGACAGATCGGCAACCAACCAATTGGGAAAAGATCTTCACCAATCCTACATCAGATGGAGGGCTAATATCCAATATATATAAAGAACTCAAGAAGTTAGACTCCAGAAAACCAAACAACCCTATTAAGAAATGGGGTACAGAGGTAAACAAAGAATTCTCACCTGAAGAAATTCGGATGGCAGAGAAGCATCTTTAAAAATGCTCAACTTCATTAGTCATTAGGGAAATGCAAATCAAAACAACCCTGAGATTTCACCTTACACCAGTCAGAATGGCTAAGATTAAAAATTCAGGAGACAGCAGGTGTTGGAGAGGGTGTGGAGAAAGAGGAACACTCCTCCACTGCTGGTGGGGTTGCATTGGTACAACCACTCTGGAAATCAGTCTGGCGGTTCCTCCGAAAACTGGGCACCTCACTTCCAGAAGATCCTGCTATACCACTCCTGGGCATATACCCAGAGGATTCCCCACCATGTAATAAGGATACATGCTCTACTATGTTCATAGCAGCCCCATTTATAATTGCCAGATGCTGGAAAGAACCCAGGTATCCCTCAACAGAAGAGTGGATGCAAAAAATGTGGTATATCTACACAATGGAGTACTATTCAGCCAGTAGAAACAACGAATTCATGAAATTCTTAGACAAATGGATGGAGCTAGAGAACATCATACTAAGTGAGGTAACCCAGACTCAAAAGGTGAATCATGGTATGCACTCACTAATAAGTGGATATTAACCTAGAAAAGTGGAATACCCAAAACATAATCCACTCATCAAATGAGGTACAAGAAGAAAGGAGGAGTGGTCCCTGGTTCTGGAAAGACTCAGTGAAACAGTATTCGGCAAAACCAGAATGGGGAAGTGGGAAGGGGTGGGTGGGAGGACAGGGGGAGAGAAGGGGGCTTACGGGACTTTTGGGGAGTGGGGGGCTCGAAAAGGGGAAATCATTTGAAATGTAAATAAAAAATATATCAAATAAAAAAAAAGATGTTACTACACTTAAAAATAAGGAAATAAATACAGGTAACACAAAATTAACCAAAACAAAAAGCAAACAAACAAAAAAACAAGCCCTTAGTGTGAGAGATGGTTCAAGAATACAGATGCTCTAACACAGCACTTATGTATGCGTAAAAATTCATTACTTCCATTTGAAAAGTTATCATGGATAAGGTCATCTAGACACTAGAACAGCAGCTTCATGTCTCTCTTCACCCACAGATGTGTTCAATAAACAGTTAAATGAGGACCGATCCCTCTTAAGAAATATCTAGAAGCTGTTGAGAGTCTCTGTCATATCAAACAACTGAAAGAATGTTCATAAGAGGGAAAAGTGAGGAACATTTTTGCCATCGATTCCCTTTAAAGTTAGAAGCATTCCCCAGCTTCCACCTTCTGTACAACAGTTTATACTATACAGATAGTACCCCAGCCATTGGCGCTGTCACCCAGGGACAGTCTCAGTTAAATTTAGAAGCATTCCCCAGCTTCCAACTTCTGTACAACAGTTTATACTATACAGATAGTACCCCAGCCATTGGCGCTGTCACCCAGGGACAGTCTCAGTTCAAGTGTCTCTAGATGCTGATGTGGCTTCCCAGGGACAATGGAGATAAGAGTAGCTTCAAACATTTGCACCAGCACATTCTTAACCGACTCTGTTGGCTCATCCTGTGTCAAGTTAGCAGCAGCCTAATTCAGCTTCCTTCCCGGAAGAGGTCAAGCTGAATCAACTGACTTTCCCAGCTACTTCCAGAGGATCGAGCTTCCAGCATGGTGTTGATCTGCAGGCAATCATCAGTTATCTGAGGACTGATGAATACCCAAGTATTGGATGGAGCCTGGAGATTGAATGGACCTTGTTTTCAGTTCTTTCCAGCTTTCTTTATATTTTCATCAACATTTATGAAATCTGCCAGCTCTGACCTCCGCCATCTTTGTCCCCATACACCTCAGCCACTTTCTTTCCACAACTGGTGACATTTGTTGCTGTTGCTGCTAAGGCAAGGGCTGTTCTTTCTCCCACTCTGATGTCTCCTCTTCATGTCCTTCAGGCAAAGGTCATTTTGGACAATATTTCATTTAGTCTAATGTTGGAATAGCAGGGAGGGATGTTTCCCAGCTAATCCAAAAATGCCAAATAAATAGCTTAGTTCTGTATTCAGGAGAGAGGTGTGACATAGATGTGGCATAGCTTCCCGTGGGACTGATCACAATGTTTACCCAAAGACTAGTCATCAGGCACCACACCCGGCCAGTTCTGAGTCAAAAAACAAGCTCATTTCTGCGAACTTGATTAGTCAGTATGAATTGAGATAGGGTAATGAATAGTAAGAACTGCCTAGCAGGTTTTCTTCCTTGACTCTGCAATTACTAGGAACCAATTCTAGAACCATGATGCAAAACAAACCCAGACAAGAACTAAAAATACCTAATTCATCCCCGATAACATTGCCAAATGCTTCAATGAAAAGCTAATAAGTGGTATTAGTGGGGTTCTATTTAATGTGTGTGGTACTAACCAGGGACTTGAATTTAGACAAACTATATACACAGAGGTAAATTTGTAATGAGAAAAATTACATTGCTTCAAATTTAAATAAATAAAATGTAAAAGGGCCCCCCCTTAGTTAGGAGAATAGGATTTTTATTTTCTTTAAGAGATAAAATATTGTCTGAAGTTTTGGGAAAGTGAAGTTGAATGTTTACAGAGAAGTACCCAAGTAACCCAAGGAGGGATTTGGGGGTTATCTAATTTCGGGGACCTTTGAGAAGAATTTTACAGCTGTTGTCTGTAAGATGGAGGGTACCACACCACAGAGTTGAAGTGCCACAGAATTTTAGTATTCTAAAAATTCAGCAAATCAAAGCATATTCAATACATCCCCTAGAACAGCACTGTTATGTAGTGCCAGCTACCTGAATGCCAGCTACCTTAAAGAATTTGATTGATGTTCACCTATAGATTGTGTTTGTGCTATGTATATGTAAATGCTCAGAACAATGTATGTGACTCTGATAATTAAGCAAAAGGGTAAGCAAAGGAAAATTATAGAAGAGACGGAAAGTAAGATAGAAACATCATTTCATTTCGGGCTATTCTTTAAATACCAATTTACACTTTTAAAGACTTTTAATTGTTTTGATTCTCATGGTTGTTTGAGCTTTCGGTTTGGTTTGGTGTGGTACTGTCCAGTTTGCTTTACTTTTTGCTTGTTTTATTTGTTGGCTCACTACCTGAGCTTGTAAATTGAGATGTTCCTGAGTTTTAAACATACATTGAACTCCCATCAATAATAGAAGAACAGCTATCATTACTATTTATTAAGTTTTGAAGCCTGAAAGTCTCAATTTAGAGAAAAATTCCCTTGTAAGGTTTCTGGACTTGTTACTTAAATAAAATCATCAGCCCATTTCTAACGCACCCAGTATCTGCCTTTATATATTTGCATTATCCTATTTAAAAATTATGTTCCTACTATAATAACTTGCCTGGTATACTAAATTAGAGTCTTTACATTAGATTTGAAGTTTTGTAACAGAAAGAAACAATGAACAATAAAATAAATCATTTGAAAAATCAATTGTCCCCCTGTTCGTTTGTTTTAGAAGGCAAGTGGCAAAGTTAAAATGAGAAATAATCTTGTGTAAGTGAAAAATCTATAAATGAATAGACAGCAATTAAGGTAGGTTTGCCTATATTTATAAAATTTTCTCTGCACACTTGACAGGACACAGTTTCTCCTGACTGTGTCAAGATATTAATATGTTCAGATCTGCTTTGTAATTATTATTATTGATTTGAGAAAGTCTTTTTAAAACCTGCAAATGTGGATGTTTTCAATTAAAAGAGGGAGAGGATATTTCTCTTAGGATGTTGATCATATCTCTTACCCACAGTATTGAGATTTTGCTTCAGTGTTTGTTTGTTTGTTTGTTTATTAAAATGCCATTTGCTATAGCATAGACCAATGTAAGAATTCTAATTTCTCTCGTTTACAGCTAGCTTTGAGTATATGTTTAAGAACAAGATTCTTACTTTCCAAGCCCCCACAGAACAGCCCACTGAGCTCCCAGCTAAACTCCTTCCACAATCCTCCACAAAACAACTTGGTCAAATATGGCATAGCCATACCCACTATCCAGTTAACAGCCTGTCTTAGTTAGGGGTACTATTGCAGTGATAAGACACCATGATGAAAAGCACCATGGGGAGGAAAGGGTTTGTTTCACTCACAGTTTTATATAACAATTCATCACCAAAAGCAGTGAAGTCAGAAACTCAAGCAGGGCAGGAACCAGGAGTCAGAACCTAATGGGGTGGGAGGCGGCCATGTAGGGGTGCTGTTTATTGGCTTGCTCTCCATGGCTTACTTATCCTGCCTTCTAATAGAACCTAGCATCATCAGTCCAGGGACAGCCCCCTGACTATGAACTGCACCCTCCTCTACTAATAACTAATTAAGAAAATGCCTTACCTACAGGCTTGCCTACAGCCAGATCTTAGGGAGGAATTTTCTCAATTGAAACCCCTCCTCTCTAATGATTCTAGCTTTTGTCAAGTTGACATAAAAGTAGCCAGCTCAAGGTATTAGTATGAAACTGTGTCAAGAAGGAACAATCATAAACAGGAGAGCACATGCTTTCCTTTTGTGGAAACACATCTACTTCAGTAATTATAAAATTTTCTTTACTTTCTGCTGTATTTGTCTTAGCCATTCTGGAGTAAGTTTTATACCTACATTTTCTCAAATATTTTTCTCCTGTAACTTACAAAGTGCCCAGAATTCAACTCTATTTATTGTTTAATGAGCAATACCTCCTGTGTAATACCATTATGTTAATCTAACAGCTGTCTTTCAAATTGTCAAACATTAATTACAATTAACTGGAGTGGTTTTAAAATAAGATTAAGTTGGAAATTATTTTGACTTATAGTTCAACAAGCTAACGTTTTATTTTATTTTTTATTTTAAATTTTATAAAGCCTGATTATGGACTGATTATAGTAAATGGTGATATCAATGTGGATTTAAAAAACTGAGTAGACTCTCAGAAGTAATGTAGCAGTCTGGAAGCTCTCTTTGGGGCTATTCTCTTGGTCATCAATGACAGAAACATTCAGGAGGGTCAGAGAGGCCAAGGTTTTCAATCCTTACCAAGCATTACAAAGTGTTCTAAAATGATGTATTAATCCTTAATAAATTTTCAATGATTTGCTCTGGTAATTTTAGTGTATATGCCAAAAGAGGTTGTAATACTTAAGGTTGTATTCCTCAAGCCAAAGAATAAGAACAGAGAGTACAATGGAAGACTTTAATGTCTTAAGTAGATCAATGTTTGGCTCATAAATATGAAAATACCTAAAGTTCTCTCAGAGAAAGTATGTCAATTTGATGTATAATCTTTTGACAGCTCACAAGTTCTTACTATATTATAAGTAGATAATAATTCTCAATATATTAAAACTGTATAATGAAAAGCATTATCTTATAATTTGGATATTAGCTTCACTGATCATATAGAACCCACTGTTCCAAAATGGCAGGAATTAATTTTTTTTCTACTTTTCTAACATAATAAGGTTTTTTTTTAACCAAACTTAGCTTTACATTTGAGACACCACTTACTATTGAAATATACATAGACACATGGTCTGCCTCCATGAAACTTTCTCTTCAGAGTAGAATATTTAAACAATCCCTATGTCATGTCATTACATTCTTTGTTCTCTTTTGTGCCATGATTTGATCACCACAAGGCGGTTCTTATCAATTATTAAGAGGATATTCATCTTTTTATGTTTCCCCTTGAAGCAACCCACAATTTTATCATAATACATATTGTCAAAAATCTTATATTTCACTGGGTTTATCATCAGGTGCCTTCTTTGTGTTTCTAGTTAAAGATTATCTTTGAGAACCTGTTGGTCAGATTACAAAATTAACTTTTTAAAAAAAAGTTACTCTTTGTAATTTCCAAAGAAAAAGAAATGTACCATTTTTCTCTGTTAAAACAAGATGTAACACTTCTTCTAAGATCCCTGCTGGATAAACATATATTTTTCATACCTCTAGAAGGTAATGTAGCCTGGATGCCACCATTTGAGTCAATAGTTAATGGGCATACTTTTTCCTGCTAAACAGATCACTGCCTTCTCAAACACAGCCAATGTATATCAACCAGAAACTGAATATTTTTGCTTTCCATAGGAACTAAAACAAAGTTTGTTAACACATGGAATTAAGATTTTCTCTCTTTTTCATTTTTCATTAATTTATTTACTTTACATCTTGACTGCAGCCCCTCTTTCTTCCTTGTCCCCCCTTCCCTTCTCACAGGAAATGCCACCCCCCAAGTACCAACCCACCTTGATATATCAACTCAGTCCAGAACTAGGCACATCCTCTTCTAGATGTCCCTAAACAGAAGAATGGATGAAGAAAATTTCATTTTCTTGAATCTTTTTGTTTAGTTTCAAAAATGAAAATTTTGGGGCAAAACCAAACACTACTAGTATAAAGAAAAGAAAAGAAATAAAATGAAATGAAACAAATCTCTAAAAATCTAAGGCTATTGCTAAGACAAAAGAGTACATTTCCACAATGGAGTATTACTCAGCTATTAAAAAACCTGACATTATGAAATTTGTAGGCAAATTGATGGAACTAGGAAAAATCATCCTGAGCGAGGTAACCCAGACACCAAAAGACAAATAGGGTATGCAATCACTTATAAGGGAATGTTAGCTGTTAAGTAAATAATAACCAAGTTCAATCTGTAGACCCAGATAAAGAGGAGGTTGCAGGGATCTTCCTAGTAGGAAGAAAATAGAGTAGGTTTTGCAGGTTCACTGGAGGCAGGTGGGCATGGGAGAAAGGCAATCAATTGAGGGTAAATGGGGTAGAGCGAGGGAGTGTGAGGAGAAATGGCTGGAATTGGGGTGACATTTGGAGGGTGGTATAGAAACTTATCACAATGGGAATGTCCTGGAATTTGTGAAGGTCATCCTACTGAGGACACCTCTTAATGGCAGATATGGATTATCAAGTCTTTTGTAGCTAGGACAGGCTTCCCATGACTAGACTAGGTTGCTTTTCATGTCCATGGAAATCTCTAAAAATTCAAGGCTGTTGCTGAGACAAAAGTCTCAAACTTATAATGGAGTCGCATTGCTGAAGACAACACCCATATAATTCATTGAACATGAAGAAGTCAAACAGTTCCATGCATAGAACCTTCACCCTATGTTCTAAGGTCCTTGATGTGGGAAAGGACTCTGCAGTGCTACCAAAAGTGAAACATATACACCAACCTAGCCACAAAACCCTTAAACTACAGTCTCTCCTGCCTGTTGTATATGCCAGGACAATGGTGGCACAGAAGTTGTCTGAGTAGCCAAACAATGTCTGATTTGACTTAAAATTAATTCCACAAGAAGAAATCCAGAGATTCTCTTAGGACAACCAAGAAGCAGAGACTAGATAGCTCAGAAACCTGGGGCAAAACCAAATACTACTGGTATAAAAAACGAAAAGAAACAAAATGAAATGAAACAAAAAGAGAAGAAAAGGAAGGAAAAGAAAAGGAAAAAAAGACAAGATAAAACAATAAAAAAAAGAGAAGGCCAACAAATGATTTCTAATCATTTTGACTATCGGAATCATTGGATCTTTGACTCTTGTACTTGCTCCTGAGACTCTTTTCTTCCCATTGAGTTGATATCATAGTTTTTGATTCATTTTTAAATATTTTACCATATTTTGTTGCTATCCCTTAGAAGCTTGTTCTTTTCCAATGACAGATATACAGGGAATGGCTCTGGGGGTGAAGGAGGAAAAGAGGATCTGGGAGGATTAGCAGGAGAGAAAACTATAATCAGAATATATTATATGAAAAAAAATGTATTTTAAATCAAAGGAAACTAAAATTAAATATAATATACTATTGACAAGACAAACAGTAGCACACAAAATCAGCAACACAATGGCCACAGCTAAAACATAGCTTTTAATCATACTTTTTCATATTAAAGACTATTAGTCTTCAATCAAAATTGATAAGCTGACTGAATAGATGAAGAAACAATGTTCTTCCATTTGTCTCCTCCAAGAAATACATTATAGCTCTAAGATAGGCACCACCTTAGAGTAAAAGATCAGACAAAAGTATTACAATCAAATTAGACCCTGGAACAAGTGGGCATTGATATCCTCATATCTGACCAAATAGACTTTAAAATGAAACTAATCAGAAAAGATTAAAAGGGACATTTCATTTTGATTAAGGGTACAGATAACCAAGGCAACAATACTATCGTAAACATATGTGAAATAACTCTGGGGCACCAGAGCAGGATGAAAGTAGTCTGATATGGCAAATGGGAAAAATGAGGACACTTTAGGCAGGGAGAAAGGGGTAAATACTGAAGAAGCAAACAGGCAAAATTGCAACAAGAATGACTTAAATGTCACAGGAAATCGCAGTGTTAACTATTTACCTAAAGATACCTACAATACATGTAATCATGTGAATAAGTGAACATTTTTGATTTGATGAACTTTTCTCATGTAGACTGAAGTGCTGTTTCCAAGAACCAAAGACAAACTAACACCCTGATACTAGACAGGAGACGCAGTAGTGAGAATTTTGGTTTCCTTAAAAACCCAGCTATGTTATGTGAATATGTTTTTGTTTTAATCAAAGGTGTGAGATAAGAGGCTGCTTCACAGCTGGTGATTCTGATTTGCCTAATGCACTAGCCTGCTGCAGATAGTTTAGTTCTGGGGACTCAGGAGAGAGAATAAATGCAAGAGCCCCATGAGGGGCAGGAGTTACTCTGAAGGAGGAGGAAGAGGAGGAGGAGGAGGAGGAGGAGGAGGAGGAGGAGGAGCAGGAGGAGGAGGAGCAGGAGGAGGAGGTTGTTTCTGGTCCCTGCTACTCCTAAATGTTGTTGCAGTTGATGAGAACTTGAGGATATCCTGATGAAGATTGAACTGGTTCCTGCCCCAATCATCAGGAAGTAACCTAAATAGGTCTATGCCCCCATTTCTCCTTTAACCTTCTTTCTTTCCAACGCAGTGTATGGGGTTTGAAAGATATTAGGGTGGAATAAAGGTTGGAAGGAAGGCAGAAGTAGAAGAACCTAATAAAATATATTTTAAATACAAGCCAACAAGAAGCTCTCTTTGGCGTTGTTGGCCAGGACTGTTTAAGGGACTACCAAATACAACCTACTACTGCTCCTCTTGGTTGTTCTTAGAAAAGAAAGGTAAGTTATTGTTAAAGTCACCATGTACTCCTATTTGTTCTTATACCCACAGGTAAGTGGGTATAAGTGCCCATCCATCATCAACTAGACTTCTCTTTGTAAGAGATAGAGACAACTACGGAATACTCTAATGAATCAAAATTTAGAGTTGTAGAGCTCAGTCCCAATAGACACTTCTAAAAAACAATTTTACACTTAAGGCTCAGGTAAGATTGGGTGGAAAGACAGTAAGAGCTAGAGTTTGTTGTGAGACTGTGTCAGTAATGTCAGAAACTAAAGTCTCACCAACATTAGCAAAACATGAGGTAAACAAGGATAGTATAAATGGGCAAGTCAGTGTTTATGGAAAAAATCCACAAGTCCTCAACTTTATATGAGGAGCTAAAGGCTACTGAGAAAAGATGAGATCAGGACAAGTAATCTTCCCCAGGGAAGAGCATATTAACTGATTTCCAATGGCCAATGGTCAGCCCTAAAAACTTTCATCCAAGTAATATATGAACTGAGCAGGTTATATCTGGAAACATACATGGATGTATATACATATGTATGAATGCAATAACCATTACTGGAAAAGGAGGTTATGAGTATATAGAGGAAAGTAGGGAGGGGCATATGAGTAGTCTTAGAGGTAAGAAAGGGAAGGAAGAACTGTGCTAATATATTATAATCTCAAAAATTAAAAAATGTAAAAACTATGAATATTAAATACATAAATTGCCAGTTAATGTTGAGAATACCCTACACAGCCTCTCATCTCAGACATAGAACATCACATTGCCTGCCTTTTGTAATGCATTGCTTTTTATTTTTTATTATTACATTATTATTAATTATAAAATTACCTTTTATTCACCTGATTTAATTATCTTCTCCTATGCTTACTGCCTCCGTTTCCTAACCAATGCCTAGCTCTGGAAGCTTCTAGTCTCTGTACAATCTTATCTAGGCATAAAATTTTTTGAGTCTCTGAGTCTTGCTGCTGAATAAGCTCAGCCTTCCTGTTCTCTCTGAACTCTGACTGGCTGGTAGAACGCGGATGCTCTGACTCAAACTCCTCTCCAAGCTGACTGATTCAATCTGGCTTCTCTCCCTCTGCCTCTCCTGAGTTGTTCTGCTTGACCTCATACTAACTATGGCAATCTGCTAATCTTCTGGCTTCTTCTCTTTCTCTGATTCCTTCTGTCTTTCCCTGTGTATAGCTTGTTCTCTCTTCAATCTGTCTCTGTAAAACTCTCCTGGTAAAACTGCCTCCTCCTTCCCATCTCTCCCTCTGAATTGCTTGGGTAATTCCCTTTCCTCTCATGAGAGTTGGGCATATCCTATTCCTCTGACTAATCACTTTGTCTGCCCCTCAATTAGAAGTCACTTTCAAACATGGGGGCTTCCTTCTAAAAGCTAGCTTTCCCTTCCTTGTTTGGGATTAAAGGTTTTTCCAGTAAACAGTACAATCTAGAGGTTCACAGTGTGATCAAATACACTGCTACAATTGTGCGTGTGTGTGCATGTGTGTGTGTGTGTGTGTGTGTGTGTACATTTGTGTGTGTATGAATATATATGTATATATCCATATATTTTATTTTTTCTTTTACACAAACTCTCACAATGTATCTCAAGGTGACCTCCAGCTCAGAAACTTTTCACTGACCCCCCAAATATTGGGATTATAGGTATGTACTACCATATCTGGCTAGTAAATGAACTTCTGTGTATGAAGCCAATGTGTCTGCTTTGATAATATAATACTTGTTTGACTTTACAATAGTTATTGAAGGCAAGGACTTTACCTCACTTTCCACATTTAAAAAAAGAAAAAGAAAAGAAAGAAATACTTCAAAAAGTTTTACAATTTTATTTTTTAAAGCATGGGCCTGGAATTAAAATTGAAGACTGATTTCCCAGGCCACAGTCTGAATCATTATGCTCCCTTGAATATGTAGCAGGAAATCATTCATCTATTTTCCTATGCTCAGTACTCCACTAATGCTAGGATCTAGTTCAAATTATAATGCCTAAAATTGTCCACAACTCCATTCAGACTTGAGTCCCTCTCCACATATGAGGTTATAAGGTTTATGATTTCAACATAGCTAATATTTGCTTTGATCATACCTTTATGGAGCCACTGTATATTACAACTATTTTTATTGAAAAAGCAATATTCATTCAGAAAAGCAGAAAAAAATTTAATAAACATAGGGCTTGCTGAATTTTTGCAAAGGAATCATGCCCTTGTCACTAAAATCCAGACCAAAAAGCAGAGATTCAGAACCCTCTGTTGTTCTTTGTGTCCTCTGGCTCTGCACTCTTTCAAATGAACTCACGTAGAGACCGTACTTTGTGGGAGTTGGGCCATCACTGAATTATTATGTTTTTACCTCTTAGTACTTAAGTAGGTGTTGAACTTCGATTTACTGATTCACTCCCATTAAAATCAAGTTAAAAATAAAATATATAAGAACTAAAGCTTTGTTTTTATTTTCTCTCATTTTATTCAATGTTGGGAATCCTGTATGATATATTCCTTTAAACATGATGTAATAAGTTGAAATTTTGAATGAAATATGCAAAGATACCATATCCTCTAAGCTGATGCAGCTGTGAGATTTTCTTTTTAATATTTTTAGTTTTCTTTTTCTTTTTAGATTTTATTACTGGTTGAGAACTTCTACTAGCATGGATTGGCCTGATAGATACCCTGTGTTGATTAGTTTCTATTCGTCATTTGTCACAAGCTAGAAGCATCAGGGAAGAAGGAACCTCAGTTGCTCAGTTGGTGTCATCCGATTGGCCTGGTGGCAAGTCTGTGGAAGTGTTTTTTGATTAATAATTGATATAGTAAATCCCAGTCCGCTGTGGGAGTGACACTTCTGCCTGGTTTGTATAAGATCAGAACAAACAATGGACCCAAGCTACGGGGCATCATTCCTCCAAGGCTTCTGCTTCAGTTTCTGTCTCCAGGACTTGAGACAGGAGACTTTACTCCCCTCCCCACCCAGTGAGGGATTGCCCCCTAAGAGTCATAAGATGAAATAAACTCTTTCCTCCCAAGATGCTTTTGGTCACAGCAACAGAAATTTAACTAAGTCATACCATTTTAAGTATTTTACATGGAACCTACTTCAAACTATTGTGCTCCGGGCACGGATATAGTCAGAGTAACTTACTCAAAGCAATGCGGCGGGTGACAGGAGATCTGACATTCACATTCTAGCAGTTAACTTCAGAGACCACTTGCTCCTTTATTCCCCCAAAATGGTCAATTATAGGACTTATGTTTAATTCAATGTATTTTATTCAATAGTCAGCATAGCCTACGGCTTATCTATTCAGCAACCATTTGCTGGCTAATTAAATAAAGGAATTCATGAAACACAACAAATACATGTTTAAGCTCTATGCAGGGATGCTCTAGAACTTTCCTAATAGAAACTGATTTTCCTTCAGTGTTTGTTAGTACATTTTTATATTTATAGCCACCAACAAAAACATTTCAGTAACCCCAAATCTCTCAGTATTTTTCAGTAATAACATATTCTTCATTAAATATAGTCATATAAGTAGAGAAAATCCATACAGAACATGGAATGTTGTCTTATAGATTAGGAAGAGTAGAATTTTGTCTTAACATGAGCAGTCTCTGCTCTTCCAACACCCTCCCCCTCAGATTACAAAATACTGAACTGTTCAGTTCACTCCCCCCTCGGCCTCTGCTGACATTTCTTATTATTGCTTTAAGCAAGATAACTTTGATAAACACTTTTCTGCCACTTCCCGAGAAGCAGCAATTTTCTTTGGTGAAAAAAAAAAATAAAAAAAGAAGACAACAGAAAAACACAACATTCTCTTGGAATTTACGGCCAATATTTCCATTAGTGTGAAAGATTAAGCAAGAGAGGCAACATTAGAAAATGTCAAGGTTAATCCTTCAGACTTAACAGTGGTTACATTTTTAGCCGTCAATGAGCTGAGCTCACTGTGGCTTACAGAAGTCAGACGAATCGGCCAGTATCATCAGATTGCCAAAGAACACATTCTATGCCATCTCTCTTCCAAGTCCTCTGAATCATTGTTCATACCACCCCTAATTAGACCCACCACCTTCTCCCTGCTAGCTGAGGACCAGTCAGCACAGGGTGTCATTTGATTCTAGTCTGTTTCCAGCATTCATCTGTTTTTTTCACTTTAGTCAAGGCAAGAGGATCTCCATGTTCCAAGTGCTGCTGCCCTCCCTCAGTTTCCTCTGTCTGTCACTCTGTAAAGGGATCCAGACAATTCATGTAATAGTGACTCGGCAGCCTTGAAACAGAAGCTAGAAATGCCTCATAATAAGACAAATGTTTACAATGTTACTTTAGGTGAGTCTGTGATTTTACTAATGAGGATTTTTGACTCAGGTTCCATTTAATAGCTGGAACTAGACAAATTTTAAATCACATCTCTCAGTTCCTACCTCACTATCATCTGGAATTCAAATTCCAGATGATCCGATGCCCTCTTCTGTCATTCTCAAACACTGCATGCACATGCTGAAGACATACCTACAGGCAGAACATCCACATGTATTAAATAAAATGAAGAAAAAATTAAAATTGACCTCCCACGTTTATTTAAATACTGCTTCACCTCTTGGTTTTCGTACATATCATAACCAAGCAGACTGTATTTAGCAATACATATGTGCATACATACACATATATTCAATAACAACAAAAATGAGGAAATGAACTTGAAAGAGAGCAAGAAGAAATGTATGAGGGGGTTTGAAAGGAGGAAGCAGGTTAGTAGGGAAGCCTGAATAATGTTGTATCTCTGCAGATATCTAGGTTCTAATCCCCAGAACCAGTGACTATGTTACACAAACAATTCAGTTAATGATTTTGAGTGGAGGATGTTATCCTAGCTTAAGTGCATTAGGGGTAACAGGGTAAGAAATACAATGTGATAACAAGCAGACAGGGATGCAGTTTAAAGGATGCTCTTCAGCAGCCAGTAGATGGGTGGGTGGGGCTCTAAGCCAATGAATGCAGGCTGCATCTGAAAACTAGCAAAGGCAATGGGATAAATTCTCTATTCTAATTCACAGGCATGTAGCCCTACTGACCCATTTTCTAATTTTAACCTTCAGAAACATCAAATAATACATTTGCCATGTTTGTTACTTTTACATTAAATAATAGGAAACTATTTTTCATATTCACATTGTCTGGGAGAAGAGACTCAATAGAAAATAGATCAGAAGTCATGACAAGATGTTCGCAATAAGGTTGAAAAATTATTTAATAGCTACTAAAATAGGTCAAGAATTTCAGTCAACTATCTAGACAAAAACACATTGGAGAAATATTTAGATTTTTTGTTCTTAATTTCATTTGAATATGATAATATTCTATTGTACAAAGTAATAAAATTCTGTGTAGTTTTCATTGTAAACATTGTAAACATTGATATAATTTCAGATTAAACTATCACAAATAGGTACCTTGAAGATCTCTGCATGACTTACCACAGATTAATGAATATCCACTGATTTTGTTTTAGAAAATTTACAAACATAAAAGAAAAATGTACATTAAGCTAGCTGAGGCTGGTATGTTATGTTCAGTCACCATCTGGTTGTATACTGAAAGAGTTTTTATTAACAAAAAAGAGAATCAAGGCCCTTGTACAGAATTTAAAATTTAAATATGCATTCTGCTGCAAGAAATTTTTTCAGTCAGCTAAATGTTCTGTGGTGTCACCCAGAGGCTAGCTACAAAGAGAACTTTGTGTGAAACTAGAACAGCTTGACCCACCAAAACGTTCTGACTTTTGAAAGACTAAACCCTTGTGGCTTCAGTGTAGTACAAAGGGACTTTACAGGCTGGGAATATCAGTTCTGTGATAGATCATTTTTGCATCATGTGCTAGAATCCATGCTCCCTTCTCGATATAGTAAAAGACTGGGGAAGAACTTTGCAGAGTTGGCCCCGTTAAGAATGCTAAAAATGACACTAAGACGTCTTCGATCAGCTGGTTGGTTCTTATATGCAATCACATGTAACTCCAAGAAAGAGATTTATGAAATGAAGCACTAGAGAGACTTTAGGATGTGGCCATAAGCCAAAGAAGACGACCCTGAGTCAGAAGCTGGTGTAGATAAGAAGCAGACTCTCCTTTAGACTGAACTTCAACAGATAATCTTACCTCAGCTTGTTTCACTGATCTCAGATGTTTGGCCTTCTAAGCCAAGCTCTAACTTTAACTATTCAGAGTACTCAACAGTCTCTTGTTTTCAACACTTTAAGGATCTGTGAATCTCTACGATAACTGTCACTGCAGAGACAGGCTTCTCTGACTGAGGTTGGGGTTCATGCTATTCTGGAGATTATAAATGGAAACATGAAAGAGGCAGTTTCATGACCTGCCTTTTTAGCGAAATAGAAGTAGTATGTTCAAACTTACTGGCTATGAGATGACCAGCCATGAGCCTTTGGCCACCTCCACAGTACCATGCCTGAGACTCCTTCTTATGCACAATAGCCTTCCACGTTATTGGAGATGATGTTTCACAGTTCTACCCTCCCAGTGAATGTCTTAAGCTAAGTCTGGTAGTCCACCTTATATGCATTCGCTTCTTTCCCTATCTCCTTTGAAGAACTGAACCAGATAAATCTACTGTTCTGTATTTTGTGACCTGATACCTCATAAAGTACAGCAAACCTGATTATCAAAATTAGTGAGACAAAGAACTATGGTAAACATTTTTATCACAATACTCAGAATAACACAATCTTAAGTATATGAGTCATTCAATTATACAGTTTTCCCATTTACTATTTATTTGCAGGCCATGGTGTGCTATCTGTATGTTGTCCACAATAGAATGTAAGAGGAAAGAGATGACTTAGGAAGATGGATGAACAAAGAAGATAAGAGATGTGATGTGATCTCTGTCTATCCAGTTCAGAAAAGTTGGTGATAGTAAGAGATTCCTTTGTATGGAGGTGTGTTCTGAGAACTTGTCTTGACTGTGGTTAAGTATATTAGCTAAGACTTCAAATGATCAAAAGTGCGAGTGTTCCCTCTCCTAAACTGTTCATTGGAGAGTAAATATGTGACTTATGGATTAGGTTAAACATCTCAGCAACAGCCAAGTATAGAGACGAGTCTATTATAGGAAAGCTATTAAAAACCAATCAAATGATATTTACTGGGCTTAAGTAATATTCTCTAAGCAAGTAGTTTTAATATACATTAATTTTTCATGTTAATACCTCATGAATACAGTATAATTATATCCATTTTATATTGCAATATATGTTAGAGAATTTTTATCACAAGCAACAGAGAGGATGTAATTCAAAATAGGTACTAATAGAATGTTACTAGGCAGTTCGTGGAGCTGAAGGAGAACAAGGAAATGCAAAATAACCAGGGAAGATGTTGAAGGGTTGAGCAAGCAGGATAAATAGGTATTCAGTGTGGTTTTGCAGAATAAATCAGCTCTCAACATTTTTCCATATCTCTTCCTCTTTGATTATAAATTTGCCTTCCTATAGAGTGAGGCTGATAGATTCAACTTGTGAGGAGAATCCACACTGTGCCCTTAGGAAGGGTGAATGTTGGAAATGAAAGTTTCATGGAAAATATATGCAGCAAGCAGATGATTATATAACTTAGTCAGAGACTGTGTTGCTTGATCCCCAAGAACTATGGAACAAAACAAAAGCCATATGACAGGAAAGAGTAATTACTGATGAATAAAAATAAGTAGAGTGCATGCCAGGCAAGACCAAAGCAAAACACGCACACACACACTCACACACACACACACACACACACAGAGAGAGAGAGAGAGAGAGAGAGAGAGAGACAGAGACAGAGACAGAGACAGAGACAGAGACAGAGACAGAGACAGACAGAGAAACAGAGACAGAGACAGAGACAGAGACAGAGAAAGAGGAGAGAAAGTTAATGTTTCTCTTTATGTCCTCCAAAGCTGAGGTCTCCAAGTGACTTCCTTAAATTCCCCTGTGAAGATAGTCATGGAACCCTTACTTAGACTCCTTGATTTTAATGAAAGAACTCCCTATTTACAATAGACCTGTTCCTCTCCTATGAGTGTTCCATTCTTACATGTACACTGAAATTGAGTTTACATGAACCTCGAAGATTCTTTCTGATTTTGATGTTTTCCTTGCACAACTTGTTACTTTGAGGCATTGCTTTGAGATGACTTTTTATATCTTGACAACAGATATAGTCACTCCATTCTTATTTACATAGATTTACATAGGGAAAAGATATGTAGTGACAAGGTCTCCTCAAGGATGGAACGCTTTCTTAATAACACGAACAGAATAGTGTCTGGTATCAATCTTGTCCCACCAACTTAACTGTCATGACACAAAGCTTTCATTCTCTGAATTCAAAAAAAAGTCTAAATTTTAGTGCATTTTATGTCAGTTGTCTTCATGGATTCCAAATGAGTTTCTGTCATCCTGACAGAATCACAAATGAATTGAAACTTAACTAGAGAAAAAAAAATGTTAAGAAACAATTTGGTTTTGAATAGACTGAATGTGATATATGTTTAGTGCTTTCCCTACTAAATTGCCACGGGCTTCTCTGTGTTTAAGCTGATGGGCATTTGTGACGGTGATCAACTCCCTCCAAAATGGAACATCCGACAATGCATTGCAGGTAAATTGTTAGGCTAACTTTGATTGAACCCATTATACGTTATTCCTTATGCAACCGTCCTAACCTGAAAGAAAAGATTCAGTTCATTCTTTTGACTAGTAAACCTAAAATTACTGAGCACCTCAACTTTTGTTTCCTCCAAATACACACCTTGATTGGGTGGAGAATCATTTTTTCTTAAGGAAAGGCAATTGGCATGGATGGGTAAGAAGGCAGTACAGCCTTTCCCTTTCACGGCTTCAGAGAAAGATATGGAAAAGGAACTGAGAAAAGAATTGAGGAAAAGAGAGAGAAAGGGAAGGGAGGGAGAGTATAGTGGTTTGAATAAGAATGGCCCCCATAGGTTCATATTCGAATGTTTAGTCATCAGGCAGTGACCTGGTTTGAAAGGTTTAAAAGGATTGGGAGGTATGGACTTGTTGGAGGCAATGTGTCCCATGTAGAGTTATCTTTATCTCTCTGTTGGTGTTCCAGTGAGTGCATTGTGGCCATCATGCACCCACCCTGTTCCTGCCATGGCTATAATGGACTAACGCTCTGAGACTGTAAGCAAGCCCACGATTAAATGATTTCTTTTAAAGAGTTGCCTTAGTCCTAGTGTCTCTTACCAGCAATAGGACAGAGACTCAGAGAGGGAGAGGAAGGAGGGGGAGAAGATAAAAGCCAAGTGGCTTTTAGGGGAAGTTACATCCAGTGCACAAATATCTATGCTTTTGCAGATGTTTCCATGAACATTCCAAAGTGCTCATTCCTAGAGACTACACAGAATCACAATGTTTACACGCAAATATGCTCATTAGATATAGCTGTAGTTGTAGTCTCAAAATAGACCTTAAGTAGTGAGAAGGCTAGGCTGATTCCATGACAGACTTCAAATTGTCAGTTAAGGAGACTAGGCCTAAAAATTGGGCAAGTCCAAGCATGCCCAGGAAAGTCAATTACTGAGAGAGAGAGAGAGAGAGAGAGAGAGAGAGAGAGAGAGAGAGAGAGAGAGAGAGAGAGAGAGAGAAAAGACTCAACCTTCATTCACATCCAGGTAATAAAATGTCCCAGCCACCTGTCCTGAATCAAGGACAAGGGGTCAGCAGCAACTTCCAGACTTCCTCAGCTACTTCCCCAGTAACAGTTGCCACACACCCCCAGCAAGTTTCCAGCCCCTATACCCAGGTAATGGAATGCCCATAGAGATAGACACAACAGATTACCATAGAGATCGCCTACCCCAGAATTCCCTAATGTGCTTTAAGTCAGGACTGCAAGCTCATTTGGGTATCTTCTCTATCTTGGTGATGGGGAGACCCCAACACACTGGACTTGTGCAGAATAAAAATATTCTTTGCATTTACATACTATTTGAGTCTGGGGTATCATTCTTCAGTGAATCTTGGACCCTTAGAGTAGAAAGAGCTTCATTTATAAAAGGAGAAACTGAGGTCCCATAGCATGTTTGATTTAAATCATGGTCATACAGTTGGCTAATGATACAAGCTTCATCAGATTGTGTCTGTTCTCTATCCAAAGTCCTCTCCATTTCTTTTTATTTTTACCTATATACCAGATAATCATTATCAACTCCTACCAGATATTACCTACATTTTCTGCCTCCACCCATAATAGAATTTTCTGAGGATTTTTTTTTTTTTGGTTCTTTGGTTGTTGTTGTTATGGTAGTGTTATTGTTGTTGTTCTTCTTCTTCCTCTTCTTCCTCTTCTTCCTCTTCTTCCTCTTCTTCCTCTTCTTCCTCTTCCTCTTCCTCTTCCTCCTCCTCCTCCTCCTCCTCCTCCTCCTCCTCCTCCTCCTCCTCTTCTTCTTCTTCTTCTTCTTCTTCTTCTTCTTCTTCTTCTTCTTCTTCTTCTTGAGAATGTTATTTACCAAGTAACCATAAATATTTGAAGATACCTTTGACTTGAAGCAATGAGGACACCAAAATTCCATGGAACAATTATAACTGGGCAGATAAAGTCTTGATTCAGTCTGACCTAAAGAAAATAGCTCATCCTTTTAAATAGTGTTACATGGGCAGCCTCAGTTTGAGGCTTTCCACTTGCATTAATTTATTGTCTGTCTTGACACAACACATTTAAATTATTTAGGGCCCATATAATTGATTATTTAACAGAAAAAAGTTGTCATTATTTTAAGAATTGAATGAGTTCAGACTTGGAAGATATCTAATGTTGAGTAATAACAATGCAAGTAATCTTCTTGATGACTGAGAATATAGATGCTTGAGCACCTCATGTGGGTCTCCTTAAGATAACCAGTGTAGTACTTATAGGAGCTTCCCTAGTGTAAGACTTGAAGGCATTTGCTGGTTGGTACAGTGTCCTGATATCATAGGTAGAATTTTCAGGATTTGATATATTTAGAAAATGGCTCTCATTTCAAACTAGCTAAGAGTCAAAGGAAAAGTAACTCATCTTCCTTGTCTTCTATTTTAAGAAATTCTTTTTTTAAACAACAAATATTAATCAAGGAAAACTTCCTAAAGCAGCTGAACAACTAGAAGGAAATATTCTCATGACTCCTCCCTTTTTCCATGCCCTCAGTTCTCAATTGCCTAACATCACTGCCTTCATTCAGACTGTATAAACATGCTAGATTACTATACACAGCATTTATAGCCATGTGTGAGAACATGATGTCAAGGATATATCAGTATTAGAAAATTTCCTTCAAAAATTATAATAGTGAACTTATTCATTATGGTGTAAATCTTGAAAACTAAAAAAAGTTACCCAGGTTCTTCTGCATTTTTTAATTAATTAATTTATGTTTTTACATTCCATATTTTATTGCCCCACACACACCCCAAGTCTACCCTCTGACTGTTCCACATCCCATATCTCCTCCCCATCCTCCTGTCTCCACGAGGATATCCCCACCCTCCCTTCCACACCTGACTTCTAAACTCCCTGGGGCCTCCAGTCTCTTGAGGGTTAGGTACATCACCTCCAAATGAACATAGACATCTAATGAACATAAAACACACATACAGTCCTCTATTGTATGTGTGTTGGGGACCTCATATCAGCTGGTGTTTGCTGCCTGATTGGTGGTCCAGTGTTTGAGAGATCTCGGGGTTCCAGTTTGATTGAGACTGCTAGTCCTCTACAGGATTTCCCTTCTCCTCAGCTTCTTTTAGCCTTCCCTAAATGAACAACAGGGATCAGCTGCTTCTGTCCATTGGTTGGGTTCAAATATCTGCATCTGATTCTTTCCACTGCTTGATAGGTCTTCTGGAGTTCAGTCATGCTAGGTCCCTCTTTGTGAGCACTCCATAGCCTCAGTAATAGTATCAGGCCTTGGGACCTCCCCTTGAGCTGGATTCTACTTTGGACCTGTCCTTGGATCTTCTTTTCCTCAGGCTCCTCTTCATTTCCATCCCTGTAATTCTCACTCAGGATGTAAACAGAAAACAGGATACAGGAAATTATAGAAACCAAAAATCTTTGTAAATGTTTAATTTCCTATGTACTTGCTTTAAGCTTGGGTAGCTTATCATCTGACTCATGTGACTTATTAAGTGGCTTATGTATAAGACAGTAGGCTGAGCAAACCACAGAAAACAAACCAGTAAGCAGTATTCCTCTAAGATTCCTGCTTTAGTTCCGGCCTCTTATAGAGTTATGGTAAGGCTTAATATACACACATACCCACAATCACTCATGTGCACACACATGCATTCACTTGCACTATCATAATAAATACTGTACTATCATTAACCTTGTTTTACTTCATTAATCCATAATATGCACACAGCTCCAACAAATCTCAATGATATTCACAAAGTTTGTCTGTGTGTACTTTGATTATTCCACAGGTATAATATAATTAGGCGCATGAGCATAATGAGATTCTGGTGATGATGTTGACGAATCCCATTAGGAGGCAATCTCTCTCCTGGAGAGTTAAGTATGGTTTTCCTGGGTGCTCTGTGATAGACCCAATCCTGAATAATTCACGACTGTCTTAGTACCACTTGAAATGCACCTTTTAAAACCATTATTCAGATCTTCCCTTACTGGTTAAATTGATTTGATTCTGGTTTCAAATGAAGTTATCAAATCTCTTTGAAAGAATTTTTTTAAAAAAAACTCACAAATATAACATAAATAATCATAAGCTGTCATGTTAATTGGAATCATTTGCCTCCTGGTTGTCTCTAGTTGGCATAGTGGTTCCCTGATCAGCCTGCTGATTGGAGATTAACATTCACCAAACCCCACAGCCTGTCTTCTAGTGGAGTTCTTGAAGCTGAGCATCTGATAGGAGAACAAAGAGGAAATGCACACACCTGACATCTCAGGAGGCTCTGACTTGTGATTTCTGGTGAACACTGAGGGAATTGCCACGATACAGAAATGGAATTGTTATCTTTTGGGGGGAAGATAGGAAAAGGGAAAAATAAACCTTATATCACACCCTCCCGTGGCTACTTTTCTGGATTATTTTCTTTCTTCCTGCCACAGTCTGCCTTGTAGCCACAAGAGATTACTGTCACACAATCAGGTTTTGTCACATCTACCTCACACTCCTCACAAACTCCTTGTCTGATCTTGTAAATTCAAATACTGTCTCTTTGGTGGAAAGTGTTTAGTTGTGTAGTTATGTTTTCAGTCAGCACAACTGGAGACTGAATTTAGTGAGAGAATAAACACAGGAAAGTGACATTTATTCAGAGACCCAGACTGTTGCAGGCATTTCTTTCTACTATTGCCTCCATTCCTTGAAATATAATCATCTCCATTCTAGACTTGTGTCTTCAGTGATTTCATACACTGAATACTTTGTATTGTGCAAACCTGTACACCTAACACTTGAACCCACACTGTCTGACAACAGTGAGGCAAGCTGTCCTAGTTCCAGGGCATGCCACACAGCCGTGATTTCCAGAATGAAAAGAAAAAAAGAAAAAAGAAAAAGAAAAAAAAAACTTTGACTAGCATCAGAAACCCAGGCTCTTTTCTGTGGCCAGTTCATAGAGAATCAATTTCCACCTGGCAGGTAACCACATGTAAAACGCTACTGTGAAGTTTCAACACATGGCTTCAAATTTTGTTGATACTCCTTCTGTCTCCTAGGAAAGGCAGGGTCAATGAACGCCCTCCTTGAACACAGGCAGGATAGAAATTGCTTCCCCACAACGTGGAACGGAGGTGATGCTCGCTGACTTTTGAAGGGTATGTGCAAGGCACCAGGACATTCTCTGTGTTTGTGGGTATATTTGTACTGATCACTGAAGTCTCCGAGTTGAGGCAGATGGATGACATGGAGCTGTTTTGCTTGGGAGCTAGTATCCTTAAATCATCCTAAACAAAATCCAGACATTTGATTGCACGAGACCCCACATCACCAGAGCTGTGGACCCAGGAAGACACTGAGAATCACAGGTAGCCTAACTCAGTCCCCTGCTGAATTTCTGACCTTGGAATCTGGAAGTACAATAAATGAAGCGCTTTAAATGGTTGGATTTCATCATGATTTTTATGCAGCAAAAATAAAAAAGACATATCGAGTTATAACTGAGCTCTTGAAGTATGTGAGGCAACATTGTAAACACCGGGAAGAGAAAACAAAAATGCTGGAATCTCTATGGCACTTGAATACAAATCTACTAAGAATAAAGGCATTATTCCGATTCTAAAAATCACAAAATGAAAGCATTATCTTTCAAGTTAGGTCTTAAAAGGAATATGTAATACTTTCAAAAGAATCAAAAATAGATGCCAGTGTTCCAAAAGAAGTTATGTAAACAAGCTGTATAGCCTTTGTTAGAAAGGATGCTTAGTCTCTAATAATCATAGTATTTAATATTTGGGAGACAAGAAAAGCCAGAGAGGGGTAGGTCATGAGAATTGCCTAGTACTCTTTCCCTGAGTTCAGAGGTTATCCCAGAGAAACTGGAGAACCCTGAAGATGCAACATCTTAGAAACACTTTCATTTTGGTAGCTAGACACATAGGTGGTAGGGAAAGGTTTAATGCATTCCTTCGAATCTAAATATCAAACAATGAAGACTTAAATATCAAATGGTCACAGGAAAAGAACACTTGGACACAGAGAACTATTTATTTAAGGAGGAAGAGAAAGAATAAAGCTTAAGATAAAGGGGGTGGGGAATGCCAATTACACAGGAAGTCACAGAGGAAGTAGATGATGATGATGATGACAATGATGATGATGATGATAAAGGCTTTCAAGTGCATTCCGGGTATTTTAATAACACAGAAACACTTTTTTTCATTTGTTTTTTGCAAAGAACAAGTTACTGAAAACACAAGACATGGGTGTATTACAGATTCCTTTAATTGTCTGGCCTTAGGTCTGTGGCATACACATATGTCAGGCTGCTGGGTTTCTTTTTTGCTTGGCTGTAGGCTTAACAGTTGGAAGTAGATGATCTCAGCATTTGTTCAATGTACCCACACTCTTTGAATATCATGCAATTTCACCTAAAATCATGATGTTAAAGCAACTTGATTAGTATACAGTTTTATATTTTCTCATCTCAATTCTAGCGCGTGTCTAATTAGAAGCTTAGGAGAGATGAAGGAGGAGTGGAGCAAGCTACTTTTCTGGACTTTGAAGTGACTAGTTGTGACTGCCTGACAAACAGGATGTATTAGCTACATCTTTTCACCATTGCATCATTGTACACCTCCCCGAGACATCTCTTTTACCATCCTTAATACAAAGAAAGGCATTGCTAAGCACCATGTTGACTTGAGCCAAGGAGGAAGGACTCTGACAGTAGAGTCAAAAAAATAATGCTCACAAAAACACACTTATGTTGTGGCCTGCTCTCCTGTCTTGTAGTTTTCTCTGAGTTCCTCCCATGTGAATGTCCATGAAACAAAATTACAACAATTCAAGGCAGCCCTTGGCACAGCACGCGTAGACACTGTGCAGGAAAGAGAGACGGGGCACTGGGTATGAACAGAGTAAGGAGTAGGGGAAAGAAGAAAAACCAGACAGGGCTCTGTGCGTAAAATTCGTGTGAATTTGTGTAGGAAGAAAGGGAAACTTCAGAAAAGAGGTCAGGTAGAAAGGTCACAGCAGGCTTTCAAGTAGAAATAATGGCCCCAACATATGAGACAACTTCACAATGATGTGAAGGTCACTGTGTTCCCAGGAAGCAGGGATTGGCTGGAGGAGGACAGAAAACTAAAATCTCTGTGACTTTTGCCTCTAGGAACTGGGTCAACAATGGGTAGGTAGTCACTGAGTAGTGTTGACTGAACAGTGACCACACAGATTAAGCAGAGTTTCTCTTATGTGGATTCTTACCCAAAGGTAGGAGGGCAAATCCAGTCGTCTGATTACCATAATGTAATTCCTGTTGGTGCTCTGAAGAACTACATCCTGGCAATTCAACTCCACTAGTCTCCATCTGAGTACCTCACACAGTGTGATGTCCCTGCTTATTGTTCAGCAAAGTGTTAGAGACTGATTTGCTTATTACAGTAATGAAACGATAAATGTAACATTTTATTTTAAAAATTATGAAAATGAGGAGCAAAAGTGAGCAGGTGAGAATAAAGAAATGATAAAGTACACACTTGTGCAGTCAAGAAATGCTTGTGGAGTATATTTTTTCAAATGCTTCTCTAAGCATCAAGAAGGTAATAGAGAACAACATAGAGGAAGCATCTGCTCTCAGAATATTTACACAGTCATGGAGGGAGCTTGAGGGAGGAAATAAGCCAGGGAGGCTCAAGCATGGAAGATGGCTATGTCATATGTCATATGTTATTGTCATATGTCATATGTCATTGACATATGACAAGCAGAAAGAAGAAGGGGCTTCTAAAAACTGAACCGGTGGGACTGGTGCAGCATTTATCAAATATTCATACATGCTAAAGGATTGATGGGGACATAGCTTTTCAAGAAGAACAAAGGTAGAGCAGGTTTGGGGTATTAGATGAACATCACCAAGAGTTAGAAAGATGTGACCTATCAGTGAAAAAAAGGAGACCAAGCTACAGGAAGTCTAGGGAAAAAGAAGGGTGTTCAGTCATCAAAACTGCTGAGTCAAAGCATCTTGAAGGCAACTAAAAGTAGCATGCACTAGGGTTTGGTTCCTGTAGGGTTTGGATACCATAACTGATCGGGACTCTAAGCTGCTCAACCTTTGCTTTTGCTTTTGTCTTCTCTCAAGTAGACACAGTTAAAACTTAAAATCTGTTTATCATCACATAGCGTCTCAGTAACTTTTGATCTCACGTTGAAACTTATAGCTTTGGAGTTTATAATTTCTATTGAAGGTGACATCATTCTAGAAATGTATTGACACTTGAAATTATTCACAAGTTTTAGAATCACAGACTTGAGGGACTTGGTACTATTAAACTCTGCAATAGAAGAAACACCTTGCCATTATTTCCTGGCCAGCATTTATGAGTCATGAGTGATACTGGATGAAAAGGGGAAAAGAAGGAGACTGCAGTAAATATTATTTAAACTTTATATAATGGCTGGATGCATTTGACAATCTGACGATGTCAAAGATAACTCTACTACCTCTGATATCCCCAGTATAGACAAATTGCTGCCCAAAGAACTCAGCTTCTCAAATTACTTTGGAAATTCCTATATTTCCAAGTTTATTTTATTATGTTGCAATTCTATCTGCAAAGTCTTGAGAATTTAATATTGGGGCTTTTGGATTGGTATTCAAAATGTTTCACTGGTCAACACAGCACTGCTATATTTCTTGCTTGCTTCACTGATCAGTGGTTTCATAGTTGAGACAAAAATTAGGTGGTAGTTTCTTTCATTGTAGGTTTAAGAAAATACCTGACGAAGACAACCTTCATGACGGAAGGTTTTGTTGTTTTTGTTGTCTTGTTTTGTCTTTTATTTTTGTTTCTTTTGGTTTAGTTTTTCCTTATACTTCAACTGCACAGTCCAATATGGTGTCAGGAGCTTGTAAATGCTGCTGAGAGCAATTAGTATACATGCTCAATTCATTTTTCTTTCTAGAATCTAGGACATTATGACATTGCTGCAGATGTTAAGGTGGATAATACTACTTCAATTAACCAAATCTATATAACCCTTCTTGGTCATGCTCAGGGGATTGTATCCTACATAATTTTAAATTGTGCTCCATTTAATACCCTTTTGTTATTGTTGTTATGAGGGGGTATGTACAGAGCCATATTGGGGCAGTCATGCACATGGTTTGTGTTTGACATTGGTCATGGACAATCCCTGGCTTCGGGCATGAATCTGCTTAGGACATAATAGGGAAGTAGGTTAAAGCAGGAATTTTTATCCTAGGGTGGAGAAGCTCAGTAAAGGTTAAGCTCATTGTTCCTCCAGGTCTAGGAATTCCTGAATTAAGCAGGTGACCCACCCAGCTGCCAGAGCAGTCGAGACAAGGACCTCCAAGAGAAGCTAGACAACTTCCACAGGAACTCAGCCCGGAGTCTGGGGGGAAGGGTTTGCCCAAACTATTAAAAGGTCTGACTGCCATAAAAGTTTCCAGCCTTGATCAGTGACACATTGTCCTGGCCCTCCTTCTTTTCACCCCTTCCCCATCCATCCCTCAGCTTCTGTTCCAGCAACCAAGTTCCTAATAGCTGCAGGCAGCTATGGAATACAACAGTGGTAGATTTGTGCCGTACCCCCTTGAAATCCAGATACTAGAAAATTTTCAAATTTATATGTTGACAATTTTTGGAGCATGTACCTTTGTGAGAAAATTGGGGTTCTGTGAGTCTTGCAGTTAGTCCTTAGGATGAGCTTAGTAGATTTATACAATGAGAAACAGAGTTCAGGTCTTGCATATTCCTGATTCCCTCTCATGTGCTGCTCATGCTATGGCACAGACAAGTGCAGACAAAATTCAGCACCTTGATCTAACATTTTCCAGGCTTTAGAAAATGTTTCTTATATGCATTGCTAATCTCTGGTAATATGCTATTACAGCAGAAAATGAACAAAGACAGTAAACTAGTTGCTTGTAGTATAGTGTTCCAAGCCCTGTTATAAGCTGTCCCCTAAACAGGCATAGGAAATGCTGAATAAAACCTTGATCCAATTTATTAGAGAAAAAAAATCTCAGAACTTCTAAAAGCCAATATACATCTCAACTACCCAAGAGGAAGACAGAAGCAGACTCTTCTCCTTTTCTATATCATGGGTCACATTTTAGAAGAACAAATGTAACTACTAATACCCTGCAGATCTCATATTAGGAAATGTTGGGATATTTTATGAGACATTTCCCTAATCAGTAAAACCTAGTTCTATTAATCAGGGTTTTCTAAAGGAACATAACTGATAGAATGAATCTCTCTGTATATAAAGGGAATTTATTAGAGTGTACAGACTGTGGACCAACTAGCCCAACATTGGCTGCCCAATGAAAAAAGAAGGCCAAGAACCTAGTAGTTGTTCATTCCATGAGGGTGAGGGTAGATATCTTAACTGGTCTTCAGCATGCACTTGAATCCCAAAGGATTGGTTCTAAATCCTGTGAAGGACTGGGCTGGGCTTACCAGTGACAGCAAGAGAAAGCCTTTTTTTTTTTTTTTTAGAAAGCTGCCACCACAGAAAAAGTGGACCAGACTAAAGGTGGATCGTGGATCTTCCTAATTCAAAAGATCTGGATTGAACATGAGTCTTCCCACCCACTCCTGCTACCTGGTTCTGGCATTCCTCTAGACTGGGGCATCGTGCCTTCACAGAACCAAGGCAGACTGGGGAGGGGATAGGGGGTTTTTAGTGGGGAGACCAGGAAAGGAAATAACATTTGAAATGTAAATATAGAAAATATCTAATTAAAAAAGAAAGAAAGAAAACCATGAGTCTTCCCCCTTAAAATCATTTAATTAAGAAAAAATTCCCACACAGGTGAGTTTCTAGGGTTCTAGTTAATTCTAGATGTAGTCAAGTTTACACCAAGAATAATCATCATAGTGCTATTTATTTCTTACTTCTCCTAATACTGTCCATACTTGGGGCTCTGAAAGCTAATTCTATTTTCATGAACTCAGGAGGTACTTTCTGATGCCCCATGGCTCCAAGAAGAAAAGAAACTTATAAAAAGAAAAAACACTTGATATAATGTGTATGCCCTTTTCACACTAACTGGGGTGCCTGACATGGTCTTTAACATTGAGTACAGTAATGTGTAACTCAATGAAGTGATTAACGTGTGTGTGTGTGTGTGTGTGTGTGTGTGTGTGTATGTGTATATATGCATATGTACAAATATGTATGTGTAGACATATATACATATGTATATGTTTACATGAGATAATCATATTCTTATCCCTGATATTTCTTTTGCTTATTATCATCTTTAAATAATATTTTATTAATCTTTGAGAATTTCATACAACATATTTTGATCATATTTACCTTCACAACTTCTCCCATATCAATCCTTTCCACCCTCACCTCCGTATCCATCGATGGTGATTTCAATGAAAATGATCCTATAGGCTCATATGGAGTGGCACTATTAAGAGGTGTGATCTTGTTGGAGGAAGCATGTCACTAGGGAGGGTCTTTGAGGTTTCAGAATATCAAGCCAGGCTCACTGTCACTCTCTATTCTGCCTGTCAATCCAGGGGCAGAAGTCTCAGCTACCTCTCCAGCACCATGTCTCCCTGCATCCTGCCATGCTTCCTGCCATGGTGATTATATAAGCTAAATCTCTGAACTGTAAGCCAGTCCCTATTAAATGTTTGCCCTATAAGAGCTGACGTGGCCAGCCGGGCAGTGGTGGTGCACGCCTTTAATCCCAGCACTTGGGAGGCAGAGGCAGGCTGATTTCTGAGTTCAAGGTTAGCCTGGTCTACAGAGTGAGTTCCAGGATAGCCAGCACTACACAGAGAAACCCTGTCTCAAAAATAAACAACAAAACAACAACAACAAAAAAGAGATGGCCATAGTGTTTCTTCACAAAATAGAACTTCACCATCCAACTTTGAACTTTCTACTTTTTACTTCATTATGTCTAGCTTGTGTTGACCAAGTACTCTTCGAGTAGGGCCTTCTTTGGAGTATAGCTGACCAAGCAGGTGTTAAATCATTAAAGAAAATTGATTCTCCCTCTCTTAGTAGCTGTCAAATGCCAATAACTCCTCAGTAACTGGTGCAATCTCTCTCTCTCTCTCTCTCTCTCTCTCTCTCTCTCTCTCTCTCTCTCTCTTTCTCTCTCTCTCTCTCCATTCTCTCTCTCCAGGCTGATATTTTTTTCTGGCCTGATCTTGTGAAAGTCTTGTGCATGTTTTTCCAATAACTCTAAGTCTGTATGAGTAACTGCTCTATTGGGTCAAAAAGACAGACAGTATTCTTGATGTCATTTTCCATCTCTGGATCTTATACTTTTTCTGCTTCCTTTTTCATAAAGTCCCCTGAGCTTTATGAAGAAGGTTGTGATATGTTACTCCAGTTTATTTTGTGCACACAGGAGCCTCTCTTTCTCTTCATACTGACTGGTTAGAAGTCTCTGTGTTCATTATCTTCTACTGTAAGAAAAATTGTCTCTGATGAGAGTGGAGGAGCTCATTCTTTTATGAATATAGTAATATGTCATTGGGAGTCTGTTTTAATTACATGTCCACTTAGCAGAATAATATTACAGAATAGGTTTTCCCTGTGATTCTATGGTCTATCTAGTCACATATTCTTGGCCCCATTAACAGTTATACAATTTTCTTGCATCTCATTGTGTGGATTTCAGAGTTAATTAGGATGTTGTTGGTTACTCCCATAACATTGATGACACTTTCACAAATGGACATATACCGTGTCAGGCCAGTTAGTATCATCGTAATACAAATCATTTCTCAACTGTTAATTAAATCTGTCTGGACATCTACTGTAGATTTGCAAATAAGACCGTAAGGCCATATTGACCAATTCACTGATAGGAATCTTGTACTTCTAAAACTGGTTCCAAAAATTTCTGGGCATCATGGCTGATGATACCATGATGTAAAAGAAAACTAAGAAGTGAGGCATAAAGAAAGGAATGAAGGAAGAAAGAGACTAAAGAAAAGAAGGAGGCAGGAAAGAAATTTGTAAGCATCAGTTGACAAAGTAAAATCATATAGTAAGATATACACACTTAAATAGAAGATTGAACATACAATTTCATCATTAAAATTATAGCTCTTGAAGCATAGTTCAAATAATTGCAGATTAACTAAGAGGAAAAAAATTAAGACCACAACTCATATGTGTGTATAGTCATTACATAAGCAGTATTATATTCTACAAATATTTTCTGTAACAATAATAACATTGTGGAGTAATTCTTCAAGTTATATTACAGAGTCAGCAAACAGTGGCTGTTTTCCCCATACTCTAATGGCTTCATCTGATAGTTATATAAAGTATTTTTTTTTCATACAGCTTTGGAATGATACAGCTTTGGAAGCTACCTGGTCACTCTTTGACTATGGAATTATTGTTTTGAGAGTTCCCTTTAGTGCCAAGACAGACAAGATCTACTCTTAGATTTCTCTTTTCCTTATATCAGGGCTGCCTTAACTGAAATTCTGGAATTCTGTGGGACTGTTTTAGAAGTGGAAGAATATTCTTTTCAGTGAACTGGGTCAGCTTGGCCATGTGGTCCCATTAGCAGACCTGGAGCAGATGTGCAGGCAGATTCAATTTACCTTAATTCATCCCAGTTTAATTAGCAGCTGGGTTACTTTTGGCTTCACGAAAGCAAGAAAGTGACAGTTCGTATAACAGTGTCTGTCCTCAGGAAACAGCTTTCCCTCTGGAATGATGCTTGATCAATAGAGAAATCTTACCATGTTGACACCAGAGGGCATATATTTATAGCACCAGTTAGTTCTAAACAAAAGTGCTATCCTCAGTGATAAGAGACACTTATATCTTATTCGAACAGGACACATCTATAGGTATAAAATGGCAGGTGATTTAAAACACAAGATCCACCAAATTTGTAAATTATCTGTTATTAAGGTTAGTTGGGAGAAACCTAACCCATGTGGAAATAAATGAAGGTAGACTATTCAAAATTAGTGTGGTGGTTTGAATAAAAATAGCCCCCATAGATTCCTATTTGAATGCTTAGGGAGAAGTATTGGGAGGTGTGACCTTGTTGGAGTAGGTGTGACCTTATAGTTGTAGAAGTATGTCACTGGGAGTGGACATTGGGTTTCAAATCCTTAAGCCAGTTCTAGTGTCTCCCTCTCCTCCTGCTGCCTACCTATCTGAATGTAAAACTCTCAGCTACCTCTCCAGCCACATGTCTGCCCATGTGCCTCTATGTTTTCTACCATGATGATAATGGAAAAACCTCTGAACCTGTAGGCCAGCCCCAGTGAAATGTTCTTTCTTGGTTATGGTGTCTCTTGACAGTAACAGAACCCCTTACTAAGACAATCAGTGATAGATCTATTGTGTTATTGTATTAAGCTCCCAAATGATGATAAGTCTATTCAAATGCCAGAAGCTTTTAGGGTGCACTACTCCAGGGATCATAGACATCAAGTTACATTTTAGAAGGAAAGGAACACTTGAGCTCCATCAAGCCAGTTAGGAGACTTTAAATTATCCAAAGACATATGTTGGCAGGATGCCCACACAAAACACAAGGCTGTCACACTCCAGCATAAATTTCTAGCTGTAATACTATATCATGACTAGTGACTGTTTTATCGGGTCTTCTTCATAAAATTAATATAATAGATACAGATAGAAGTAATATACCCTAATACTTTAAGTGAGGGAACTATAGTTCACCATAAGCTTCTATGTAATATTTCAGTGATCAAAAGAGTAAAAGATTTAGTCTCCAAAGACAAAGTAGCAATGGAAAGATATAAATATTAAATACATTGATTTGATCAGTACATGCTGCATATAAGCAATGATCCAGGACACATGAATCTGTGCCATTATTTCACATTAATTTAATTTAAAATTAAAAGCACCTGCATGGGTTAGCTTACCTTTATCTACCTTTATCAAATACTACCTACCTACACATTATCAAATCATCATATCAATTCTTATAAACATATACATTTAAAATAAGTAAATCCTCCTTTTGTAGCTACTCTGAAAAAGTATTTCACAAATTAAGTCCATTTTCCACCTCCTAATCAACTTCGTCAGTTGGTCCCCTTTAGACATTCAATGACACTCTTATGATGGCTAAAAACACACAAAATAATTCATCAAATGAATGTTTCAATGAGCCAAGCTACACAGAAAAATCTAACATCTTCAAAAGGGTTAGTAAAATATTGCTAGCCCTTGATTATTGGGACTTTTGTCTGAATTTAAGTTTTATGCTGTGCATACTGAAAATCCACAAATATGGCTAGTATCATAAGATTAGACTGTAATCAGAACCTGTACTTGATTAGAGAAATGAGTTATAAGCCCGGATATCATGTAACAGGAACTACTAGGAGGACAGGAAACTGCTGCAAGTTTGTTTGTCTGATTAGACTTAATCAGGTATGTATCTCAGTAGTACAGCAAGGTGTAATGAAGACAAATCCTTATGTACCATCACATTACCACCAGCAAATGGAAGAGAAGAAGGAGGCATAGAGAATGATGCCTGTGATGTAGGAAGGGAGGAGGAAAAGACCTTTTTACAGACAATGCTAAAAATTTGACATTTTTTTTCTGTATGTGAAAATGTTATAAAAGCAGGTATTTATTGTTATCTTGATAGAAACTATCAAATAGGAATCATTTTTCATTCAAGGTTTTTGTTTTTAAAAGGAAATCTTAAAAAGAGTAAGATAAAATAAAAACCATAGGACTCTTCACATCAGGGGCTAACAGAAGGGGATGGTGCTAGAACCAGAAGTCAGGATTAGTGTGTGGAGCACAAATGGAAAGCAAGAAGGCTGCAGAATGGTCTGAGTGATGTTTATAAAGGGCTTGTGTATATTGCTTGCTTTCAGATGTGTTTCACAGATAAGGGTTATGTTTCATGCAGGAACTAATAGCCACTTTCTGCAGTACCAGTGGAACTGTGCAATTTTTGTGATGTTACTAAAACTAAAGAAGGCCATGGCTCTCTGAGCACTTAACAATAGGAAGAAGATGAATTTTACGAAAAAGAAAAAGGCAACTAAGTTATTATCTATAATAGGGTCAGTTCTCAAAGCAACTGAAGAAGAGATTCTGGATCGCAATTTGTGTGGAAATTTTGTTGGAACCGTGAAATAAAACAGCCACCAGTCACAGTGTAATATGATGGTTAAAAAATGTGCTCTGAAGTCTGACAGCCTTGTTTCATCTTGGCCTCCCCATCAACCAGCTTGGGCTCTTGGATAATTTAACTTATTGTAGCTGGCTGGATACACTGTGAGTTCTCTGCCTCTTTCTAAAATATAGTTTGAGTCCCATAATATTCTGAGAAATTGTGGATGATGGATGGTCTCTGGAACCAAACTATCATGAAGAACAGATTTCTGTTCTCCCAGTTCAGTTCCTCACAAGTCCAACTCTCTCTCCTCTGGATAGAAAACTTATAAAAGAAAAGGGAATGGACATAATTGAAGAAGATGGAAAGTACAATAAATACGTACAATGAATTTGTATATATGTGTCAAAATAAAATGATTTGTTGATGCTTTGTGTTTGACTGGTTCATATGGAAGGATCTCAGCTTTACCCAGTTCTTGAAGCTGATAGAATTTCTATATGGAGTTACAGAAAGACAAGCTACCAGTTGTCCAAATGAGACAATTTCCAGTATTATCTCTGCACAATTTGGGAAGTGAGTTCTAACAGACAGAAATATAGTGCTTCAGAAATCATGTACAAAATAAAGTAGTGAAGTAATTTTTGATGAGCATTGTTTGCATTTCCAACAGGTCCCCCCACCAAGTTCTTTTGGCCCCTCCCTTCACAGAGATAAGCCAACATTCTTGGACTAAAGAGCTTTCAAGCAACTAATGCAACACTTAGGACACCCGGAGGTGGTGGAGATCAATTTACTATTATTATTTCTTTGTATTTTAAGACTATCACATAATTAAACCATTTCCCCCTTAATTTTCACCCCCTTCCCAAATCTTCAGCCCTCATCAAGGCAACTTCTCTTTGCAACTGAAAGACCATTAGACAAAACCCACACCAATCAAAATCCAGAGTTGTGAAGACCAGTCCCCACATATGATTCTCTACTACAATTCCTACATCACATCAATGGGTCAGGAAACATTGAGAGTGGGTAGAAAAAGCAAGAGCCAGAGTTTCAGGGAGTTTGTTGTGATAATTAATCTTGATTGTCAATATAACCAATAAGAAATCAAGGAAGAGACATACCACTGAGGAAGTGAGAGTGTTTCTTAAAAAGATTCACTGAAGAGGAATATTCTCTCTCTGAATGGGTAGGTGGTACCTCCCAGCAGACGGTTTGGATATAGAGAGGTTGAAGTAAAAGTATCATTGCCTGCCTACTTTAGTGTTTCCTGAGTCAGTGCAACTATTGCGGCTTCTATGGCTGCTGTCCTCTCCAGACATTAAACTAGTTTCTGTGATCTTCCAATATGTGCAGAACACTAGAGGTAGCCCAGTAATGTCCCATCCTTCACTGTGAGATTGAAACTGCTGAGACATTTAATTTTATGGGCTGAGCAGCAAACAAATACTCAGTGACTCCAACATTCACATATATTTTTCTGCTCCTTTACATTACCCTACATAACACAGAGCTACATTAAGAATGTCTTATATAATACTTGGACACTTTACCACACAGTAAATAATTTTATGGAGAAATAAATAAAGAATCACATATTTTGTAAAATATAGATTAATAATAATGCTAAACAATAATGCTTTATGTTAATGTTGATAATAAAGTTGGCCATAATGGCCCAAAAACATTAAATTTGTTTGAGAAAAGGAATAAAAGAAAAGAAATAAGGAAAAGAAGAGGAAATATATCATTTCTCCACTCCTCTAAAATACTGAAGACTGATGAGATATTCAAGAATTCATCATATACAGATCTGAGAGTAATTTCAAACTCTATCTAAGTTTGGGGAAGGCTGGACTTTAATAAAAGTCTTCTTTTTTTTTTTTTCCTAGAACTTAGAACCTGGAAATTTTTCTGAAATTTTCAATTTTCTGAAATATTTATCACTCTCAAATGTCCCACATGTATCATGCAACTGCAGAATTTGAATGAAACATGCCACAAATTACTACTTCCCAGTATAAATGAAGGGTTATTTTGATTTGACTTTTTCAAGTTTAGATAATCCTGATATTTTCCTCTTATGAACATGGAACCTTGAATAAGCAGGTAAAGTTTGTTGCTATAAGAAATAGATTTTTCTTTGACCCTAGTGATTGTCCCTGGGCAATTTGTTTTTTTTTTTTTTCTGTTTAAGATGTTAGTGTGTGCCTTCTTCTGATGACATTATTGAACTTTCTAGCATTTTTGCTTTCTAATCTACATCTTTTATCATCACCTTCTCTTTACCTGCCAGCCAGTCTGATGAGCAATAAATGGGATACATGGGCAATGTGTTTTTAAATAGAGGGCAAATATGGCAATGCAGAAGAGACTTACAGAGAAAGGTCACATACAATGAAAAGCAAACATTTGTCATAGTACCATTAAGCATCTGGCTCCAATAGGCACTAATAATTACTTCACACTTTTCTGAAGTACTCAAATTATTTCGATTTCCACATGAAATTCCTATAACATTTTTTTCATCTTAGTTGCATATCCAGCACTTTGGGAAGCATGTTGGAAAGGCAATGCCTCTGCATAAAAGATTTTCTTCTGTCATATTTATAGTTTCTTTTCCTCTTAATGTAATAAAATACTCTAAGAACAGTAACTGAAAGAAGAATATATTTTTGTTAGCTTACCTTTCAAGGTAGAGTCCATTAAGGTTAAAAAATAAGTCAACATGAACTTGAAGCTTCCAGCCACATCACATTCACTATCAGAAAGCATTGAGGAGTAAATACATGGATTTTAATACTCTATTAGATTATCATCTTATTCCCTAGACAGGAAATGGTTTCATCTATAGTAAGTGGGTATTCTTACCTACCTCAATTAGTGCTATCAAGGCATACCAAGAATCCCAACTCCCAGAGATTTTACATTCTGTTGAGTTGACAACTAACACTACTTATCATGATAGATAAAGCTTTAAATATCGGCCATTCATCAAATGTTTATCAGATACTTTTTATATGCCAGTCAATGTTCCTAGGATAAACTGAGAAAAATCTAAAGAGTTTGGATGACAAGAGTCAACTTCTATAACTTTTAATAACTTATGTAACTAAATGTTAGGGAAACATCCATAATGAGCACCTTATCTAGTACTGGGAACTGAGAAAAAGAAAAAGAGCTAAATCCAACAGTATCTCTTTGACTTGTTTTTATAATAATTTATCCTATGACAAAAACCAAAAACTGACAAACAAATCATGTGGTATCCAAAATTTACTAATAATATAAAAAGTGTATTAACTAAGAATAAAAGAGCTATTCTTTGAAATTGGAAGTGGGCAAATGTGAGAAAGAACAAGTTTGAGTAAGATAATAACATTTTATGAATATGATGGCTTTTTAGGTTCATATGTTTTACTATTTAGTCTCCAGTTGGTGGAACTTTTAGAAAAGGATTAAGGGGTATGGCTTTGTGAGAAAATGTGTGTCACTAATTTGAGTTTTCAAAAGATTCACACCATTCTAGTATACCACTCTCCACCTCCTACTATCAGATAAAGGTGTAAGCTCTCAGCCATTCCTGCCAACATGCCTTTACTCTACAATCACAGACTATAACCCTCTGAAAACATAAGTTCATATAAATGTTTATTTTATGAGATCAAATATTTTCTAGGTAGATCAACCTCAGTCACAATCAAGATAGGTTTCTTATAAGATGCAGTGTGACAGTCCCATTTTGCTGCCTGCAGATCAAGATGAAGAACTCTTGGCTTCCCCAGTACTATGTCTGTCTTCACCCTGCCATGCTTCCAACTATGATAATTGAGTAAACCTCTGAAACTATAAGCCAGACTCAATCAGATATTTTCCTTTATAAGAGTTGCTGTGGTTATGGTATCTTTGACAACAATGAAACCCTAATTAAGACACAATGTATCTTTATAATTAATATTTTTTTCTAAATTTATTTTAAATCTAAGATTTTGCAATCAGCAAAAAATAGATTGAGACAAACTCATTATTTGTGCTTGTTAACACAAGTTTAACAACATTAATGTTGGGCTTTTTAGGATATATTCTTTATTTGCATTTCAAATGATTTCCCCTTTCCTTGTACCCCTCCGTAAAGTCTTATCTCCCTTCCCTGTGTTCCCCAATCAACCCCCTCCAGCTTCCCAGTCCTGGTATTCCCCTACACTGTTGCACTGAGACTTTCCACGACCAAGTGCCTCTCCTCCCTTTGATGTACAACAAGGCCATCCTCTGTTGCCAATGCATCTGGAGCCATGAATAACACTATGTGTACTATCTGGTTGATGTTTTTGTCCCTGGGGGCTTTGGTAGTACTGGGTGGCTCATACCATTGTTCCTCCTATGGCACTGCAAACTCCTTCAGCTCCTTGTGTCCTTTCTCTAGCTTTCCCATTGTGGACCCTGTGCTCAGTTCAATGACTGGCAAATGGTGCTGGTTCAACTGGAGGGTAGCATGCAGAAGAATGTAAAATGATCCATTTTTATCTCCTTGTACTAAGCTCAAGTCCAAGTGGATCAAGGACCGCCACATAAAACCAGACACACTGAAAGTAACAGAAAAAAAACTGGGGAAGAACCTTGAGCACATGGGCACAGGGGCAAATTTCCTGAACAGAACACCAATATCAATCTAAGATCAAGAATTGACAAATGGGACCTCATAAAATTACAATGTTTCTGTAAGGCAAAGAACACTGTCAATAGGACAAAATGGCAACCAACAAATTGGGAAAAGATATTTACCAACTCTACATCTGACAGAGGGCTAATATCCAATATATACAAAGAACTCAAGAAGTTAGATTCCAGAGAGCCAAATAGCCCTATTAAAATATGGGATACAGAGTTAAACAATGAATTCTCCCCTGAGGAATATTGAATGGCTGAGAAGCACCTAAAGAAATGTTCAACATTCTTAGTCATCAGGGAAATGCAAATCAAAACAACCCTGAGATTTCACCTCATACCAGTCAGAATGGCTAAGATCAAAAAATCAGGAGACAGCAGATGCTGGCAAGGATGTGGAAAAAGAGAAACACTCCTCTACTACTGGTGGGATTGCAAGCTGGTACAACCACTCTGGAAATCAGTCTGGCGATTCCTCAGAAAACTGGGCATGATACTACTGGAGGACCCTGTTATACCACTCTTGAGCATATACCCAGAGGATTCCCCAGCATGTAATAAGGACACATGCTCCACTATGTTCATAACAGCCCTACTTATAATAGCTAGAAGCTGGAAAGAACCCAGATGTCCCTCGATGGAGGAATGGATACTAGAAAATGTGGTATATTTACACAATGGAATACTACACAGCTATTAAAAACAATGAATTTATGAAATTCTTAGACAAATGGGTGGAACTGGAAAATATCATCCTAAGTGAGGTAACCAATCACAAAAGAACACACATGGTATGCACTCACTGATAAGTGGATATTAGTTAAGAATTTTGGAATATCCAAGATATAATTCACATATCAAATGATGCCCAAGAAGAAGGAAGAACAAAGTATGGATACTCTGGTCCTTCTTAGAATGGGGAACAAAATACCCACAGAAGGAGATACAGAGACAAAGGGTGGAACAGAGCCTTAGGGAAAAACCATCCAGAGATGACCACACCTAGAGATCTATCCCATATACAGTTACAAAACCCAGACAATATTATTGATGCCCACAAATACTTGTTGACAGGAGCCAGATATAGCTGTCACCTGGGAGGCTTTGCTAGTGCATAACATTAATTTTGTTAATAAACATTAACAACATTTTGTTTTCTTTTTATTTTATCACCTGGATTGGGATGCAAACTTAGGTCCCTGGATAAGGTAAGCAAGCACGTGACCATCTTTATTCATCCTCAGCTCTAAATACATATTTTAAAAGAAAGTTGATGCATGATCTTAAATGACTTCATATTCCCAGAATAAAGTGTTCAACATTTTGAGAAATCATGTATTCAGTAATAAAATATATCTTTTGCCAGAGATATAGGTACAAGGGGCCAAGAAATTTGATAAATACAGTGGAAATTCTCAGTTAATCTCACATGTCAATTGCAAATAAGCTCTTTACCTTTTTTTGAAAATATTTTTCGCATACAATATATCCTAATTATAGTTCTTTCCCCCCATCTCCTTTCCCAATTCATCCCCATTTTCCCTCCCATCCTGATCCACTCTCTTTCGCTCATTAGAAAACAAAGAGGAGTGCTGTCTTGCCACAGCACTCCATACCCAAATACCACCAGGATAGAGGTAGTCTCTCAGGAGTGGGAACATGCCTGTGTGCACAGGTAAGACCACCACTTATCAGAGGGATCTGCCCGGAACCTCAGGAGACAGAAACCTAGGAGCAGCAAAGGACAAGATCCTTCTGGTTTCCATTTGTACCCTGGAGCTGACCCTTTGCCACAGCTTTCCATAACCAAATTTGTCCCAGAGAGAACTGGTCTCCCAGGGGTACTGAACAGCATTACTGAAGGGATAAGCTACAGTCAGAGACAGCAAGACCAGACAACACCAAAGATAACCAGATGGTAAGAGGCAAGGGCAAGAACATAAACAACAGAAACTAAAGCTACTTGCCATCATCAGAACCTAGTTCTCCCACCAGTGTGAGCGCTGGATACCCCAACTCAGAAAAAGCAAGACTCTGATGTAAAATCACATCTCATAATGAAAATAGAGGACTTGAAAAAGGACATAAATAACTCCCTTAAAGAAATACAGGAGAACACAGGTAAACAGATAGAAGATCTTAATGAGGAAACACCCTTAAGGAATTACAAGAAAACACAAATAAACAGGGGAAGGCATTGAACAAAACCATCAAGGATCTAAAAATGGAAGTAGAAATACTAAAAAAATCACAAAGGGAGACAGCTCTGGAGATAGAAAACCTAGGAAAGAGATAAGGAGTCATAGATGCAAGCATCATCAACATTATAAGAGATAGAAGAGAGAATCTCAGGTGCAGAAGATGCCATAGAAAACATTGACACAACAGTCAAAGAACATACAAAACACAAAAAGCTCATAACCCAAAACATCCAGGAAATCCAGTACACAATGAGAACAAAGGTAAGGATAATACCTAGGTATAGAAGAGAGTGAATATTCCCAACACAAAGGGCCAGTAATTATCTTCAACACTTGTATATATAAGAACACTTCCCTAACCTAAAGAAAGAGATGCACATAAACATGCAAGAAGTTTACAGAACTCCAAATAGATTGGACCAGAAAATAAATTCCTCTTGTCACATAATAGTCAAAACACCAAATGCACAAAATAAAGAAAGAATATTAAAAGTTGTAAGGGGGAAAGGTCAAGTAACACATAAAGGCAGACCTATTAGAATTACACCAGACTTCTCACCAGAGAATATGAAACCTAGAAGATCCTGGGCAGATGTTATATAGACCTTAAGAGAACACAGATGCTAGCCCAGGCTACTATACCCAGCAAAATGCTCAGTTGCCATAGATGGAGAAACCAAGCTATTCCATGACAAAACCAAATTTACATAAAGTCATTCCACAAAATCCAGGCCTACAAAGGATAACAGATGGAAAACACCAACAAAAGGAGGGAAACTACACCCTAGAAAAAACAAGAAAGCAATCTTCTTTCAACAAACCCAAAAGAAGCTAACCACACAAACATAAAAATAACACGAAGCAACAATGACTATTTTTTTTTTTTTTTTTGGTTTTTTGAGACAAGGTTTCTTGGCATAGTCCTGGCTGTCCTGGAACTCACTCTGTAGACCAGGCTGCTCAAACTCAGAAATTTGCCTGCCTCTGCCTCCCAAGTGCTGGGATTAAAGGTGTGCCCCACCACTGCCCAGTCACAGTCACTATTCCTTAATATCTCTTAACATCAATGGACTCAATTCCCCAATAAAAAGACATAGACTAACAGACTAGATATGTAAACAGGACCCAGCATTTTGCACCTCAGTGTGAAAGACAGATACCACCTCTCAGTAAAGGGCTGGAAAACAATTTTCCAAGCAAATGTTCCCAAGAAAAAAGCTGGAGTAACCATTCTAATATTGAATAAAATCTACTTCCAACGAAAAGTTATCAAAAAGAATAAGGAAGGATTCTTTATATTCATCAAAGGAAAAAACTACCAGGAAGAACTCTCAATTCTGAAAATCTATATTCCAAATGCAAGGGTACACACAGTCATAAAAGAACATTTACTAAAGCTCAAAGCACACATTGTATGTCACACAATAACAATAGGAGACTTAAACAATAGAAGCAGTCATTAATAGTCTCCCAAACAAATAAAATCCCAGGACCAGATAAGTATAGTACAGAATTCTATCAGACCTTCAAAGAAGACCTAACACCAATACTCTTCAAACGATTCCACAAAATAGAAACAGAAGAAACATTACACAATTCATTCTATGAAGCCACAGTTACACTCTCCCTTGGAGATGGAACAGTTTCTGTCTAATGAGGAATTTGGCACAATTCCCTTTCATAGAGAACTTCATAAAAGCTTTTTTTTTTTTTTACTTCTATCATGCTTAATGTTCCAAATAGATTTTAAAAACTGGTTGAGTGCATATTACTTTTAGCTTCAGAAGATATCATGTATATTTACGAGGCATTAATAGTCTCCCAACCAAAAGAATCCCAGTACCAGATGGGTTTAGTACAGAATTCTGTCAGACCAATTGTGAATTATTTTGATGACTTAAAACAATGTGAATACTGAGTTGTATATTTTAAAATATATTTTATTAGTTTAATTAAAAAAGAACTTATTTAATGGGTTTTGAAAAAAAAGAAAACAAACAGGCTTCTAAGGGATACTAATGGAATATAATAGAAGATAAAACAAAAATGACCACATTGAAATTGTACAAAAGAAACAATTAGGAGGAAAAGAGCTTAAGAGAAGCTAAAGACCTGCTTATTCACACACTCAGGAGTCCCATAAAAATACTAAACTGGAACATTTAATATATAACAAAGTACTTTGTATAGATGATTGCAGGCCTTGTTCATCCTGCCTTGGTCTCTGTGAGTTTATATGCTGATCTACAGGGCCTTTTCCCCTTAGTGTCCTCCTTCTGGCTCTTGCATGTCTTTTGCCTCATCTTCCACAGGATTCCCTGATATCTTGGGGGAGATCATGCTATCAAGTCTAAGATTCTTGGCCTCCCAATCAGTTTTTGGTGTTCTATCTCACAGAGTGGGCCTTAAAACAAATCAGATATTGGTTGGATATTCCTACATGTTTTGAGCCACTATTGCCTTAGCATATCTCAGGGTCAGGGCACTATTGTAGATCAAAGAACTTATGGCTGATTTGGTATTTACATTCTTCTTTAGAACCTTGAAGAGTACTTTCCTTTAGTAAAGACGCTAGAATATAGAAGTGAAGACTCTATTTAGGTACCATGTTGACCTCTCCATGTTCAATGAGTTGTATAGGTATTGTCTTGAACAATAGGACTTTGCTATCTGTTTGTGGAAATTAACTTATATTCTTGGCAGTAGCCTGGGTTGTTTGGGAAGTATCTTGAGGTCCCTCAAGTAAGATCTTGAAATCTCTCTTTCTGGGCAATACATGGAGAATTGTAGAGGTTATTAGTAATTATATCAGACAGGTAGTTAAGTGAGAATCAACAAAAGCAAATCAATCATCTTGACTTGAAGGCAACCTTTATAAGGAAAAAAAATCCTCCAATATGGACCACGGTGAGAGGAAGGAAATTAAGGAATAAAACACAAATATAATACTTGAAATGTTCATCCAATATAATTAACAGGTAAGAAAACTATGTTTCCAAGACATTTGGAAACATAACAAATGACCAAAATAATTGACTCAAGAATTAATGGGAGAGCCTTATTTTGGAGATTGAAGAGAGAGGTATCTCTTTTCCCATTGAATGGAGAGTTTCTTCCTGAGGCCACATGCTTCAAAAGAATATCTCTGCATGTGATAGTCTCTATCATAATGCTTTTGTGTTATCATTTCAGGTGTCATTGATATTGATTCAGCTTTGCTTCCTCAGAAACGATTAATCCCTGAATGGGCAGGGATAACACTTCAGGGTGAGAGATGTATACTCCTCAAAAGAAAACCCCTTAACTCTGAAGCAGCCTAAATGACCTTTGTGAATTTCTATAGCATTACTTTACACATATTAAAAGAAAACATAGATGTTATATGCATATAATACTACAAATTTTATAAACTTTGTTGAATATAAATTATTTATAAATCTGAAAGGCTCTACTGGTTACTTTTAACATAACAGTCACTCCAATGATTAAACTACTGCTAATTAAGATTTACTGAAGGGTTACCTCTAATGAAAGAGTAGGTTAAGATCTTTGTATAATCTCACTAATCCTCAAGGAATCCTAAAATATTATTATCTTCATGTTTAGATGAGGACATGGAAACTTAGAGATGCTGGAGGACTAAATAGTTATAGTTAATTTTCATTGGCTACCTAATTGAGTTAAGAAAAGTAAGGAAGGTAAGAGCTAGAAAGATGGATTAAGAACATTCGCCCTTCTTGCAGAGGTTCTAGGTTTAGTTCCCAGCATCTACAGAGATGATCTCAACCATATGTAACTCCAGTTTCAGGTACTCTGATGCCTTCCTCCGGCCTCCTTAAGCATCAAGAAGTTTTATGGTGAAAATACATATATACAGGTGAACACTGAATGTAAATACTATAAATAAAACTTTAGAAGTGAGTATTAATTAGGCACATCTCTATGGATTTTGTTTTGTTTGGTTATGAAAACATCTTTAGTGATATTTAACTGAGAGAATAAGGCACTTCCAGAATGTGATAGCACCATGCTACATTCTAAAGAAAAAGGGGATAAATCCAGCTCTCTCTTCTTCCTCTCTGCGATGCACCTCTAACTCTATCCATGTCTTGCCCATCATAATTCTCCATATCCCATCAAACCATGATGTAAAACAAACCTTTCCTTCCTTATGTTGTTTTCCATCATATACTTTCACACAACAGGATGAAAAGTAACTAACAAAAATGCATTCTTTTCTAGTTATATTATATTAAGCATATATTTACATAACTCATGAGTAAAAAACTAAGTCGCATTCTTGCTTTGAAATGATTTTAATGACAACATTTTTTCAATAAATGCTAAATGTGAAGAGCAGTGCGTGCCATGTATTCGGTGCTTAACTCACTCTAGTTCTCTAACACTTCATCAAATGAACAGTATCATAGACACATACTGGCTATATTCCTATGGGAAGTCTCACCATTTTTCTCACTGAAGCACTAATGATGCCTTGAAATAGATAATATTAATGGATAATAAAGGGGGATGAATCAACTTTGCAGATCACTTATGTGTTACAGATATGATTTACCTATATTTATCTACAGAAAAGGGGGATAACCTTTGCATTCATTGTACATTAGGACATTTATTTTTGTCATATAAGAAATGTAAATAAATTGCAGGACATATTTAAGACCATGTAGAATAGGAACAGAAGGACCTGTAAGGTAAAAGTGAGTTATGGAACAGTGATAGTATTAGATAGGTCAATCTGCTTGGGAATTCCACAGTTTCAAAAAGAATAAGAAGAGAGTATACACTCTAGAATCAGCTTTCAGAAATTAAAAAAAAAATGGATTGGAAAAGTGTCTTATATTTCAAGTAAGTGCTCAACATATATAAGATGGGATGCTTGCAGGAGTTTAACAGGATTAAACCAAGGATCAAGCCGAAATGACAGTTCCACTCAAAGGATGAATTGTAAAGCTACAAAAGTTACACAGAGAGGTCAAGTTACCGTAGGAGTTTATTGCGAAAGGATGGATGAAGTGACAGTTTCCAATAAAAGGAGATGAAGATGATTTTGAAACGTAAAATCAGAGCCACATGCAGGGCTGCGAGGAAAGAGCAGAAGCATTTTCTGGAATCCTTTAAAAAGAACAAAATATTCTATTGAGTGTATGACCAAGCAGCTCAACATGTTCTTAATAATGTTCAGAAATACAAATATAAAAAGGCTCATCTTCATCTTTGCCTTTTAACTGGGTTAGCTCTTAATTACTACCATGTGCCAAAAAGGAATAATGTCTGAAAAATTGTCTAATTAGTATGCATACAGGCTAAGCAGCAGATTTTGTTTTGAGATCCAAAAACAAGATAGAGAGAACTGCAAAGGATGTGCCTTATCAATTCCTGAGACATTTTAGTGCATTTGCATTGGAAGATTCAAGCATTACCTCTGCCTTTTCATTCCTACCTCTGAGACCTGAGGAATTTTGAGGACTTTCTTTTTAAGTGACAGTTATATTTGTATTTAGAACTTTTAAATCCGAAGACTTGTTGGTGGTGGTGCTTTGTTTTTCCCAGATGGGGTTTCTCTGTGTAACCTTGGCTGTCCTGGAACTTTGCTCTATAGGCCATGCTAGCCTTGAATTCAAAGAGTCGCACTTGTCTCTGCCTCCCAAGTGATGGGATTAAAGGTTTGCACCTTTATCTAACACCTCCTAACGCAATTTCAAAGACTTTTAAAGGCTAAGATACTTACCTAATTGTCATGGTGCTTATTGAAAGAATGAAGGTTGCCTGATGTTTGCTAACACACCACTGGGAGAGGCTAGACACCATGATGAACACCTTTAATCCCAAAACTTGGGAGGAAGACATAGGCAGATACCTGAGTTTGGGACAAGCAAGGTCTATGCTGCTAAAGACAGCTGTGTATAAGTAGAAAGACTCTGTCTCAGTACATGAAACAAAATTGAAAATGCCATAGTCTACAAGATAACAAACCCAGAGAAATCATTAGGGAAATGAATGGTTTACACACTGTGGCATTGTTCTTACAAAGTATAAGTTAGTTGATGCTCTGAAAATGAGATCATAACAGAATACAAGGGATTTCCTCTCTGAGTTGACTGATCTTTATATTTGAAAATATTTTCAGGATGCATAGACTTTCCTGTAACTTAATCTATACAGCAGCAGGCCTGTAGCACCTTTCCATTCCCTCTTGAACCCCATTCCCGTCCATATGCATTGTCCTACGATGAGTCATTTTCCATCATATGGGTAGGAAGAAGAAGAAATGTTTAGAGTTGATGGAGAATAGAGTCTATCCTTTGATAAATGCTAGAATTTAGGGCATCAGGATATGTTTCAGAATGGAAAGTAGAAGAAAGACCATATGAAAGGTCTCTCAGCTGGCTTTCGAATCCCAGATGAAGACACTGGGAGGCATCTAAGATTTCTCATAGCAGTTTGGTCCCCTTTCAAGACTGGTGGGCAGTTGATTATCTTGGAAAAGGGGTGAGCTGATTAGAAGTAAATACCTTTAATATTCTGGTGAAAAAAATTAGAAATGCAAGAGGTCATCAATTTTTAAAATCTTTATTACTAAACCAACCTACTTATATGGAATATATATAGAAACAAAAGAGAAAAATCATTTTCCCAATGAGATGAATCTGACTATCAAAACAGTAGTGACATCCTCTGATTGGTAAGCTAAGATGCTAGTGTCCTTGCTACAGCAGAAATCTGTGTATAATCCTACAAGCATCCAACAATTAATAGTCTAATTGTTCTTCTTAGAGTCGTACCAAATGTTATTATAAATTTTGATCAAACTCTACTGGAAAATGGGACAGTTTCAGTTTTGTCTTTTGGGTAGGAATTTCTTTCCATTTTTAAAATTTATTTCTTTTTTTCTTTATTTATAATTCAAATGTTATCCCCTTACCTGGTTTCCGCTCCAGAAACCCTCTATCCAATCCTCCCTCTCCCTGCTTCTATGAGAGTGCTTTCCTACCCACCTAACCACTTCTGCCTCCCCATTTACCTATACTGGCAAATCGAGTCTTCACAGGGCCATGGGCTTCTCTTCCCATTGATACCAGATAAGGTCATCCTCTGAGATTTTAAAGCTGGTGAAAGTAGATTTTGATTACTTTATTCACTTTAATAAACTTAAGGCAGAAAATTTAAAACAGAAGTATATGAAAGAAAAATAAATTGAGAATGTAATTCATTGTGAAAATTTTGACAAAAAAAATAGAGTTGAGATAATTTAAAAGCAAAAATCAAAGTTACAGATTTTAGAGAAATGAGAGAAAATCAAAACCTGATTAGATATACTCAGGCTGAATGGGTCACTTTTATTCATAATGTTCAAATACTCTATAAAATGTTTGTGTTATGTCCAAGAACAGCAGGTGTCTTGTAGTGCAAAAATATCAACTACAGGAAGATGAGCAATAATAATTCATATTTTCAAAAGTGTCAAAACACAGACTTTGATCATATGTATCAAAAGGACACCTGAGTGTTGTGTTCTTTTTCTTTTCTTTCCTTTTCCCCTTAGAAACACTCTACTTTTGATGATAAAAAAAATCCCAATGTAATGATTTGTTATAGTTACAACCAGAAAGTATTCAAGAACACACAAAAAGAACTTTAGATTAAATTAAGAATATATATTTTTATTAGAAATGTCATCTTAAAAAGATTTACTTGAAGGAAGGAATGGTGGCAAAGTTAAAAACTCAGTGATAAAAAGTTTTTTGATTGTTTTTTTTTGTTTTTACTTTGCTTGATATATATATAGCATATGTGATATGTGATATATATATATATATATACATACATATATATATAAGCAAGAAAGAACTAATGTTTGTACATCTTCCATGGCTGTTATTTTTATGAGTGAGATTTATTTTCCCTTAGGCTAGCACATGGTGCGCTGAGACCCACAATTAGGCCACTTGACAATATGGTGCAATGCCCCACAAAACACAGCATGCTGGCAGACTAAGTAACCAATTTCCAATCATCAGCCAACGATACTGACAGCTTCTGCTTTTAAAATGGACCAAACCATAAACTTTACTCCAGTTTCCCAATCACTTTGCATAGTCTTTTACACTAAACTTAGGCAAGAGCCCTTCACAGTCTTCATTTTTTGTTTGTCTCCTCCACTTTCATTCCATCTCTTCTCACATCCCTTCCCCAAATTAGCTTAACTACTCACATTGTAACCTATACAAGTGGTCACTATTTCCTGTTCTCTTTACTTTTTTTTCCCCACTATGTTAAGCCAAGAATTTTCTCATGGCCTTCCATCTTCCTTCTTCCACTGTCATTCCAACAAAATGCATCCAATCCACCAGAAGAGGCATGCTTCCCTTGAATGATAAGCTAAGAGCTCTAGCTGCCATTCTAGGCTCTCCATTCCTTTGTGCCAATAAGCAAAGAAAGAAGCTTCATGATTTTGGTATGGCAAAGGGGGATTGGTAAGAATGACAGTATGTAAAAATGGAGAGATGTCCTTAAAGCATCTCTTCAATTTTCAAGTGAGTTAGGTCAATGGAGACCTAGGAAGGACTGTAATCACTTAAGCTTATCCAGAAATGAAGGTGTTTACTGCTAAAATTTAAAGAAAGAATAATCTTATACATAGGAACTACAAAAATGTCATTTGTTATATTCATAAGTGTGTGCATGCATGTGCATGTATGTTGTGTATGTGTGTGTATATACAATATATTAATGCATTTCTCTTCTACTTTTATTCCCTTATCATGAAACACATTACATACTGCTATTACAAAACTAATAAACATCATTCAAAAATCCAATGTACTCTTAGGAAGAGAATATTGCATTTTTGGTTAAGCAAAGAGAAGTTGTATCATATGATATCGGATTATAGTTTATTATTACTTTTATTTAGAAATTAAGCTATGCATTATGTCCATTAAGAAAATGACAGAGCAAATATGTAGAAGGGTGAATGTTCTTCTTCTAAGCTGAAACATTCAAGCTCTACTTTCAGATTTCACAAACACTTCTTCTTTCTTCTTAGGCCTCCAAATATTATTAAGACACCTACTTGTCATCCATGCTTATTCTTGAACTTTATTCATGAGTTAATTATTCAACAAGCTTTCTTGGTTCCTCTGCAAGCAACTGAAAGATTAGAGAATGCTCAGCCTCCATAATTTTATGATCCAATACTCTTATCTCCTAATGGCTCTGTCCTTTGAGGAACTATGCATAAGACAGCTATTAGCTTATCCATTTAAAGGGATTTCCTTTGATATACACATATTCATATTAATCATTTGAAATGTAAATAAAAATATCTTGAGTTAAAAAAAAAAGAATCTATATAATCATTGGACAATAGTCTTTCCAAACAAATACAATACAGGACCCAGATAATCATAAGACAAATTAATGGGTGAAAAAGGATATATAGTGAAAAATTATTTCAGAAAATTTAAATAATATATTTATCATGTTAAATACAAATATTTTCTGCTAAATTATGAAATGTTTTCTAACTATATATACTAGGAGATCTGCTTTTTCCACTTTTATGCAGTTTATTCTATAGCATTGCAGAAGAGGAATCATAGGATGTGCCCCTCATGTCTAAAAATTTTATTGCATTAACAGAGATCTAAATTCTCATTTTGAATTTTTATGATAGGAACACAAATTCAAAGTTGGTCATACTTATCATTACATTGTGTGTGTGTGTGTGTGTGTGTGCGTACACACTCGTACATGCTGTGTAGCAATATCATTCAAACTGAAACATTTCCTCCTGAAGGGATTAAGCAAGCTCAAAACTATTTAAGATTCTAGGAAGTTCAAAATATTTAGAAAATTAACTGTCTCAACAAAAAACAGACAATGGTTCTGGGAGAGGAAGTTCATTGGTAGAGTGTCTTCCAGTTGTGTACATTCTCTATATGAAACAATCTTTGTAATAATTAGGAAAATTAAAATTTAGCAACACAAAAACAAGGAAGAAATATTTTTAGAGAAGTGTAAGGTGTGTGTATCCTGTCCTAAAATAAATGGTAGGTTTCTTTATTTTCTAGAAATAAAAATAAAATCATTATGGCCAAGAAGACCCTAGACTTCATATTGCCAACTCAACACTGTTTTACAAGTATCAATAATGATATACTATTTAGTTTCATTATTTGAAAGATTTTTCTCAAAATAGATAATGAGAATTTTCTATGTGGTAATAACCAAGTAATATTATGAAAATATGAAAATTATTAATTATCATACTTACTAAATTCCTATTTTCAAGGACAAGCTGATGCCAGGAGTTCCTTCCCCTGGAGTTGTTGTTCATCAATAGCTGACTCACCCTTAAAAGCCAGAGATCCTGAAAATCACTTTAGTTCACATTTTAGCAACCTGTTCCAGAGACACAGTCATTACAAACCTGCCATCACATTCACACTCAATTAGGAATATTTTAAAGCATTTTATTATGATGCAAAGAAATGTTTCACAAATTCATTTACAACTGGCAATCTTGATAGTTTGTTTTTTAATATTCCTTTAAAGCCTTAGTTTGAGTATTTATTCAGATACCAGACCTCTGCTGTCCTCTTTCAAAAATTTCAGCTATGTGTATTAAACATTCTGATGCATGCTTTAAAACATAGCTCTATCATACCCATTTGATTTAAGTAATCCTAATTAGAACACAAAGAATAATTATCATCCCATATGCTAAAATATTATAAAATAAAAGAAAGCATGTAAAGTTATAATTTTATATGTGAAAGTGTAAATATTTATTGCTTCCTTTATTCAATATAGATAATGAATCTTTCAAAGATATCCTCTGTATAAATTCTCCTAAGACTAAAACTCAGAATGATTCTGATGAAAAGAAAGTAAGACAAGATATTTCTAAGCAAACTGTTATGCCTCTATTGGTAATTTTCCAAAAGTGATGGTTTCAAGGGTTATGATATGTATAATAGTGTGGTCAGTATAATAAAGAGTCACATCAGCATACCATTTCAAGGTAAAAAATTATCATATCTAGCCAATATGAAGTAAACTGCATTTTGAACTATTTAGAAATTTGAAAGTAGGAAAAACCTCCAAGGTCTCTGAGAACTAAGTTTAAATTTTAGAAGGAATTGTTTCTGTATGATACACTCACATTTCCACTTGTCTTTCCTCACTCAGCCAACTGTGTGCTTTTTAGTCAGCAATGGCCATTTAAATATGGAAGGCATTTGAATGTCATGTACTAATAAATAAATGAGAAAACACACACAGTTTCTAATGAAACACTGGAGGAAAATATGTAATTATAAAACATAAGGATTTTGAAGTTGTTCTACTGATGAAGAATTTGTCAAAGCTCAGGATGTAGAAGCCACAAATAATGTCAACCTGCCTCCACATCAAATTCTAAGCACTAAATAAACCAATGCTGGTCATGACATAGATACTATAGAGAAAAGCTCATTGTATGAATGAGAGAAACTCCTAACACTGAGGTAGCATTAGATGGGATTATAGCAGATTTCATGAGTCTTAGGTTAGAAGCTGATTAAATTAATGAAGCAAATATTTTATATTATTATAGCAACCTAAAACCAATTACTTATTCATATACATAAATCATTCTCAAAGTTGAATAAAGATCATAAAATATATCAAAGCAATTTTTTTTACTTCACTCATCTTTAGAAATGGGAATTAATTGCTTAAACTGTGATAGTAAATGTATACATTCTAGAAGTATTTAGTTGAGATATGAATAGTTGGGTTTTTTTCCTTTGCAACAGTCTGGCTCATCATGTATTCTTGCAATGCTGAAAGTAAATAAATTCCAACACTTCAGTTATGAGTCCAATTTCAATAAGGTATATCAGTGATGTGAGCTGTTTCTCCTATCACAGCAAGACTGTATCCTCTTCATTTCCTGGAAGCGAAAGACCTTTATTTGTTTGCATCCCTTAAAGTCAGAAGGCCTTCTCAATTTTCTCAAAACATGGACTCAAATTTCCTTTCATAAAATCAATTTCAAACAGATTATACACTTAAAATTAATGGCAACTGCAATGGAGATAAAAGAAAGAAAAAAGTTAATCCTGCTGGAAATCTCGAGAGAAATTATTAAGGAATCATTCCATACCTAAACAATGAGAAGGGGAGAATAAATATTATAACTTCAATTAAAATTAGAGTGTTTAATGGGCTGTTAAGGGAGGTGGGAATTAGCAGGCTCATAGATTTCAAATTCCTGAGTTAAATCTATAATATCTGTTTGCCTTCATAATAATTTAGAGTCTACAATCACCTGGAGGTCACCTTTGAGGTAGTAGAGAAAAATCAATATATTTTACCATAAGTTAAGAAGTGTCTTTTACCTCTATTAAATATGGCTTTCATGAGTAGAAAGTAACACACACACACACACACACACACACACACACACAGAGAGAGAGAGAGAGAGAGAGAGAGAGAGAGAGAGAGAGAGAGAGAGAGAGAGAGAACAATGTGTAGCAGTGTATTTTCTAGTCTGCCAATGATTGTTTTTTTCAGTACCCCTTCTTAGTTATAGAAAAGCACAGAAATTCTTCTAGACAGGAGTCTAAAATAAAGAAGGGCAGGATTAGAAAACCCGTAATAATAAGTGAAAACTCTTTTATTTTTATTTTTGATGCCATGACAAAATACCCTATCAAACCAATGTAAAGGAGAAAAGAATTTATTCTGACTTACAGCCTAAGAGTGCATTCTATCATGAAAACTAAGTCATCATGGTGGGCGGTGGAACCAGCTGTTTGTGTCTCATCTACAATGGGGAACAGGGAGCCATGGGCTTGTGCTACTCAGTCCCCTGTCTGTACTTACACAGTCCCGATCTCAGAGAATGTTGAAACTCAAAATACATGAGGTTCCTCAGCTCAGTTAACACAATCAAGATAGTCTGCCACAGGAATACCCAGAGGCCACTGAGATTTTCAAGTTGACAGTTAACTGTAGCCAGCACACTCTGCTGTAGGCAATTTTGAGGACAATATCAGAAGAAAATTAACAGGCATAGACACAGCAGTTGTGTTGCTGCAATTGCAACACAAGTGGCAAACAGACTTCAGGAAAATAATTAGAATCTAGGCAGCTCTGAGACAGATTTGAAAATGACCATTTATAATGGATTAGTAATAATAAATCAACCACTTGTAACAATAAACCAAATAGAATAAAAAAAATTCTTTGTATTAATTAAATGCACATAATTTCTTGTGGGATTTGGATTGCCACATATTGGCATAAAAATGCTGTGTTAAATGCATTTTTCATTATTTCAATCCAGTTTTTGTAACTTCTTGAGGTTCTGAATTATTTTCTACAGATTATGAATAAATATAACCTGTTCCATTACTTATTAAAAACTTTGGTGGGATTCATTTTGTAAAAATACATCCTTCGACATTTAGACCTTGATTTTAGAATACAGACTATTTACATAAATATTTTTGAATATATGTGAGTACATATATTGTTTTAAATGTATTGGAGAAATGGATTGACTCAAAGAGAGGACATTAATTTTCCTCATTGCTATGACTAACACTTTACAGAAGCAGATCAAGGGAGGGAGGAATTAATCTTGGTTAATGATACAGAGATAAAGTTTATCATGATGAGGATGAAATTATAGTTAGGAGCACTCATCATGCCTCTTTGCTAGGTCCATACTAGAAACAGAGGGCCAAAGCCTAAAGCAGGGACCTAGGACAGGATATAACACTCAAAAGCCTATGTCCACTGACCTATCCCCAGTTTGCAGCAGTCCTGTCTACATGACTTCCTAATCAGCGCTACTAGCACTCTAAATATGCAACACATGGACCTACTGAAGACACCTTCCATTCTAATCATAACTGTTAGGCAGTGCCATTTATCTCATAGTTAAGTAATAGACATTGCTTCTAAAGATTCTTATAGTCAGCTCCCAAAGTGTCTTTTTGCTACAATTACAAACTTGGGGATTAATGATAAGTATTCATGTATATAGAAATGAAGCAAAATTTAACATTAAACAAAATACATAACATAACCTTGATATGTATGGGTTCCTCATCCCAACTGCTTGAGAGTCTGAGGCAGGAGCATCTCAAGTTCAAAGCTTACTTTGGACTACTAGGTGAATTCAAAGTCACCCTAGTTAACTTAATGAGTTGTAAACTTATGTTGAAGGATAAAAGAGAAAAAGGAAGTGTCATACCCAGTTTTCTGAGGGGGAACCGGGAAAGGGGAAATCATTTGGAATGTAACAAAGAATATAGAAAATAAAATTAATTAATTAATTATAGTGGAGTTGGGGACTTAGCACAGGGGTTGAACATTTACCTCGTCTGTGTGAGGCCCTAAGTTCAATGCCCAGTTCTACCAAAAATACATAAATAAATAAATAAAAAATACTAACAAAAAATCCAATGTCTACTAAATAATATTATTCTAGAGTAACTCTATACTCTAATTGATGTTTAAATATGTATAGAACAATTTGGAAATGAAGACATTCTCAAATATGAAAAAAAAGAGAAAATGGAAATGGAACTCACTAATAGAGTGCTTGCCTAGCATATATCAAACCCTAATTCAACCTCAATCACCACATAAGCAAACAAACAAAACCACATGTCACAATATTAAGAAGGTAACAGAGTAGTAATGCTGTTAATCACATTTACAGAAAGGTAGTATTAATGTTTATTAATAATAATAAACAATAATAACATAATGAATTGTGATTTTTAGTTATCACTGATATGAACTATTATATCAATGCTCTGGCATTGGTTTGCCTGCCACTCTGTCGTGACTTTGTAGAGAGAAATGCACCAAAGAACTTCTGGTGATATTCTAGCACCTTCTTGCCACTTCCAGGGACTTGGGCAATTGACAGAGCCTCTGGATGGAAGTGTCATTGCTAATTCATGAATGCTATTTTCCAGTGGATTGAGCTATTGCTGTTGATTCATGCAAATTGAACTGCTGATATCCTGACAATGAAGATTAGAATTTCCCCAAAGAACTATTTCTAAACAGGTCCACATCCCCCCCTCTTGTCCTATTAATTTTTCTTTCAACTACCTCTACTGAACGCTGGGCTAGAAAGTAGGTTAAAGCATTTAAGAAACCTTATTAAACTAGGTTTTGAAAAAAATGTAAGCCTACAGAATGAATACGTATGGCTGTGTGCAGAACTGCGTCTTTTGTTTGTTAACAGTCCTAGAAGATGTGGTCAACACACATAACTGTGTTCTTGGAGACTGTAAACTGCTTTTGTTGATATGATAATATAATATAAAATGCTGAGCATTATTATTTAGCTACAAATAAAAATCAGTGTTCTCATTTGAACACTGTATAATCTCAATCACAATGTCAAAAATCATCTTGTCTTACAAATGGAAGAAAATAAATTTGGCTGAAACAAAATATATGTTATCTGTCTCTAAAACTAAACTGTTAATTCTCTTGATAAGATAGAAGTCAGCAGATGGAAAAATTTGTTGTTTCCTTGTATAATTTATTTTAAGATAATTAATGAAGTCTTCCTGATAATTTTCTTCTTATACTGAAGGGAAACTATATGTATATTTTTTCAGGAAGTATAATCAATTAATTGTAAATATGCTGTGCATATTTAATTCCAACTCAAAAGATTATTCATAGAGGAAAAATAGTCTATGCAACTCAGTGCATTGAGAGTATGGCATTACAGTGGTAATTAAAAATAAAAATATACCCAAACTATGTAGAAGAAAATACGAAGTATAGTTTTAGCTCTGGATCAATTGTAAGTCTCAGGACAATTTCCTCTTCAAGGTAAAAGCTCTCCATTAGCACATTTTTGCATCAGGTAAACTTCACAGATAACAGTTCTCTATGCAACATCAGACCATCCTTTGCAATATTTGTATAACATATCTAGGGATAGTCCAATTAGCCCCAAACCCTAAAGCTGTTAGATGCCAATGAAGCCCATTTTCTGTATACAATGGGACAAGAGTAGACAACATTGTACTTCTGTTAAGAATGAAGAAACAGCAAGTAATTGAAATAGAAAACCTTTAGAAAAAGATCAGCTCAAACCTTTTCAGTACTAACACAAACCCAAGCATAATCCCCACTCGAAAGAGATGAAAGGAGATTGTTTCATCCATTAAAAGAAGTCTCACATAAACTTATATAGCTTTGGTTGCTTGTTCATAATCTTCACAAGATCAATCCAGCCCAAATTCCAAAATAGGTAGGGGTGTCTCTATAGGCCCTATTTATTACTGAGGACTATTGGCAGTTGATAGCAGCTGGGAGAAGGAAAATTATTCTTTTTTGACTTCATGACCATAGCTAGGTGTCCCTTGTTCAGGTAGAAGGTTGTACAGAAATACACATATGGACAACATTAATTAGAGTTAGTGGGTTATCAAAACCAACCAAACAAAGAGAGAACATAAAAGTTAGCAGGAGGCTGTATTGATGGAAGATATAGAAGGAATTAGAGGGGAAAATAGGGAGTAGATATGATCATGTTCCATTGTATATATGTATGAAATTCTAAAGAATAAAAAATTAATGTAAAATGATTTTGTTATTGGTCTTGTTATTTGCTTTGTTTGGTTGGTTAGTTTGGTGGGTTTTTGTTTGTTTTTATTTTGGTTTCATTTTGTTTTGTTGTTTTGTGTTTGTTTTTTGACACTGGGTTTCTCTGTGAACTGTACTGGAACTCACTCTTGGACCAGGCTTGAACTCAGAGATCAGCCTGACTGCCTCTCAAGCGTTGGGACTGAAGATGTTCACCACCAGTGCCAAGCTTAATGTACAGCTTTATAAAAAAATTTAAAAAGTTGTTTTTACCGAAGAAAGTAAAAGAAATCAGTCTCAATAAATTGTATTAATGATGAATGTAATCAATTCAAATGTTATGAGACAAGCAAAGTTAATAAAGAAATGGAGGAAATTGTCACTTACCTCTCAGAGGATTGACATGCCAACTACACAGAAAGCATATTAAAAACAGGGAAAGAAAATGCCAACAGCCCTATACAGAAACACTGAGCAACTTAAATGGAAAGATATGCAAACACCTCTCAATTATCTGAAAGGATGCTCAAGTTTCCTCAGGGAAAGAGCCGCAAATTAACACTTTGCTAGAATAACTTTTCTCACCTATTATATTGGCAGGACTCCAGAGGCTGACAGCAAACTCTGTGGCAAAGCTGTGGGGGAAACAGACTTCTCAGATATTCCTGTGGAGAATGCAAAATGCCAAACCTCTTGAGGGAAGAAAATCTGGCATTGGCTAGGAAAAAAATACATATTCATTTAGTATTTGATGAAACAACTTTACTTCTAGGAATATATTCTAAAATATACTGGGACGATAATAGATGAACAGTAATATAAACGAGACTGCTAGTTTGTCACAACTCTATGAAGGGAAGACTGGTATACAGACTTCTGTGCTCCTGTAGAAAAAATGACAGACAAGACTCCAAGTAAAAATGAAATATTCTTCAATATACAATCAGATTAGAGGAAGAGTGTAATAGTGATATCACAAGCACTTATGCATCATATTCTGTCTCAAGGGAAAACAATGGTGTCTTCTTTAGGTCTGAACACCCAATCTTTTACATTGTCTTAGACTCAGGTTTTGACCAGTGATGAATCTCTTTGCTGACTACTGCCTGAAGTAGCTTCTCTGACCAAGCTTGAAAGCACATAGGTCTATGGGTAAAAGAAGAAATACTTTGAAGTGAATATGTCAACATGACCATGCAACAGATGTAGTTCAAAAGATTTATTCTAGGGTTTATAATCTTCCCAGTGATGAGTTAATGACCACAATTATTATAGTGTTAGGTATGAAATTCCCTCCTGTGAAGCAGGCTTCAAACCCAAGCAGTTAGGGACCTTATAACAGTCATGCCAATATTACTCTAGCAGGCAAAGATTGCCTGGTACGTTGGCTTGCAGGGTACACCATTTGATAAGAAGATCAATGCATTTTGTTTCCCCCAAAGCCTGCATGGACCTTCTGGCCCTATGAAAGCTGGCCAGCAAGGAAGAGGTCTTCTAGATGGTTCAAGATGGATTTCTCTGTGTCCTTGACCCAAAGTGTGTGGTGTCTTCAGCTATCGGGTCTCATCATGACATTAAAATGGGGAAAACAGTCAGTGACAATATCTGTCCTACTTCCAGGACCTCTGGGGCCTCTCTGACCAATACCTCCTAGGAAATTATTCAATGAAAGAAATAATTGAAAAATAATAGTGCTCTTTAAACAAAGGGAGGCAGAAATGTAGATAAAATTGTATCAGAAGCTAGACTTACACCTTTCCCAGTAGATTTGAATCTAAAATTATATACATATGTTGATTAATAATTTACAAAGTTTACAAAACAGCTTTAAAGAATTACAAATAATGTGAAATAATAATTTCACTGTTTATCCAGTTTTAAGTAGAATTATACAGAGAGTAGTTGTTCTCATAGCATTTCAGATATGTTAAAATTCATTTTTACTGATAAATAAAACCAAAGATGTATAGGTACTAGTGTGATGATATGAAATGTTATGCATACATACATTATGTAATGTCTAAATAAGGTTTTATATGTATATATATATATATATATATGTACATATATATGATGCAAATATATCCTAAGATTTATTTTCTAAATAACTTAAACAATAACCTTTGTTTGCATATACCTGGGAAGTACTATCATCCTGGTTTACAGAACCATGATGGTGTCTCAGCTGGGAATGTAGATCAGAGGTGGAGTGCTTGCCCAGTATCACAAGGTTATGAATTTGATAACAAGTCCTTCAACAACTAAAATAGGTGATTATAAATATGCCAAGTAAATAAACTAATATAAGAACAGTGGAAACTCTTCTTAATAATCATGTTTATTGATAATGCTGATTTTATTCTTCATGACAGAATTTTTTTAAAATGAGTGACATATTATTAATTGGAATTTTCATAATGCTTCTGTAGCAATATTATACAAGGTGAGTAAAATTAAGTAAAATCCAGGATTTGATTTGAAAGTATCAGAATGAAGTCTTTATGTATCTTTCTTTTGCTAAAATGCAATATCTTTTGGCTTTGATAAGTCCTTGAAGTAATGACTAACCTAAAATACTAATAAACAAAAACAATATCTGGACTATGATTGTAACTATGATTTCACACTGAGAGAAGTCAAAACTACTGATTATCAGTCCGGGACAAGATGTGCAAGTGATCAATCTGGAACACCTTGTCATAACCGAAATCAGGCAAGCTAGCCAAGGCATGTTCCAGCTAGTCTCACTCTATTAATTTTCAGGAGATATTAGGGTGAGCCACATAAAATTGGCACTTTATAACTCAAAGCTAGCTGAATATTTATAACTTCTTATGTTGGTGTGATGAAAGGGGATAGAGAGTCATAATAAATAATAACAGATGTAAAAACAAAAAATATCTGAATTCTTAAAAAGAAGTATAGATCAAGCAATACAATTTCTATAACAAAAATAAGACCAATTGGCTAAATCATGTAGAATAAAGTAAGTCAATAAAATAAACACTTAATAATTATACTACATGAAATATATTGGAAAAATATTGCCAATAAACAAGTCTTAAATGTGAAGTTTGGGTACTTGCTACATAGAGTGGCAATTAGTCTGTTGGTGTGAAATGATATTGTAATTTTTTCCTTTTAAGCTCATTCTTTAGGAATAGGTACTAAAATAATTCTAAGAAATTCTTTCTTTCAATGTAAACAGAGGAGGTAAGTTCTTAACTCAGTGGTTCATGGTTTGCCTACTGTGTATAAAGACGTGATTCTTACTCCTAACATTGAGGGAGCTAAAATAAAAGGAAGAGATAAAAGGTAAATAAAGACTAAGAGGAAATAAATATAAGTATGAAAACAGATGTGTGCACTTCATGAGCTCATAAGCACAAAATAACTACTGTTGTTCAAAACTATCTGGAATTATTTTTCTAAAGAGAAAGCAGACTTCAGCTTACTATGGAAAAGGGATTTTTATAATGTTCCTAGGATTTTGTCAGTAAGGCATTTATTTTTATTGTTTTTTAAATTTTGAAATTAAAATCTAATTACATTTTCACCTTTCCTACCTTTCCTTTTCTTTCTCCAGCCCTTTCACATTTACCCCATCCCTTGTTCTATCTCAAATGTATTACTTCCTTTTCTTTGTACACACACACAAACACACACATGAACATGCACACACACACACACACACACACACATGAATAAACCCTATCAGTTATGTAGTGTTACCTGTGTGCATATGATCTCAGGACTGACCATTTCAAATTGGGTAACAAATTAGAGGACTCTTCCTGGGGAATCTCTACCATTCACATCATTTTTACTTTCTTATAGTTCTAGATATAGGTGTGGAGCCTTGTGAAACATCCCCCTCTGTCTTAGCATGCCTGTTAATGTCCTTCTTGTTCAATTCTTGATTAGGCAGCCATGTTTTTGGTGATGACTGATGGTAAGAACTGAGTAAAGATCAGGAGGAATGGCACAGTGACTATGAGAGTTTGGTGCTCTTCAGAGGACCTGAATTCTGTTCCTAACATCCATGTTCGGTAACTCATACCTACCTGCGTGTAAACTCCAGCTCCAAAGCATCTGACAGTTTCTTCTTGACCTTGCAAGAACCACACTCATGTGAATACACAACACTCAGAAACACACATACATATTTTTTAAAGGAAACAATTCTTTTCCTTTAAAAGGAAAGAGAGTAAGGTAGAGAGAAGAAATTGAAATATATTGTTATCTAATACACATTAGATACTATACATGGAAATTTAAATGTGTTAATGTGTTGGGTTTATACTTCAATTTTGTATTGTCACATTTATATTAAGTTAAACTATGTAGTAGTAAGAAAATGGATCACTCAATTCAATTCCAATTAATGTCATGTGGCACTTTTCAATTTAAAATAATATAACTCAATATATATTTGTTTTGGGGTGCAGAAGTCACTGGAAATTGTGTACATTTGTAAAATACAACATTAAATTTCACAGAATCCCAAAAATGTACAAAAAGAAAGGAAACAGAACAAAACCAGTTTCTCCACCTCACCTGTCAGCTGTTGAATAACCAGTTCATTCTGTGTATGTGGTTGATAATTCCAGAGCAGATTTCTACCTCCCTACCTACAGACATGTCTACATGCTACTTCTTGTATAAAGATATGAAATGCTACCACAAGCAAAAAAGATTCAATTTGATGATCTAAATAAATCAAGTCTTCTCGATGAGAGAGAACATAGCTAGAGTATCATCTGGCTCAGTGAGAAATTGATGATTTTCCTTTATTTATTAAGGAGAAAATACCTCCTCGATGGGCTGCAAGTCATCATTCTTGCCTGTATCGTATATATGAATATAAATATCTTAAATGTATATAAGGGTCTTAGCACACATAAGAAACACTGACCCGGAAACATAGCAGCAGGTTCCCCATTTATAGAATTAATAAACTTTGTGTCCAAACCTAGCTCAGTCACTGATGAACTCAGGGCTATTAAGCAATTACTTTTCCTCTCTGGACCTTAATTCCTCTGCCTAAAAAATTACTACTTCACAAATGTATTTGAAATTTTTCAGTGAGCTAGGATAGAATAGAGTCCTTATTTGTATGAATGCCAAATAGAGCTTACTTAAGGTGTCCATCTTTTAAAATATTTCAATAGTAATTTACTAATATTGCTACTATTTTATTTTAGATGGAGCCACACATTCTATTCTTTTCTATTGTCGTCAGAGCAGTTTACCATATTGTTAATATCATCTCATAGCTGTCCCTTCTAATGGAAAAAGTGCAATATTGACAGGTGACTGTGGTTGCAGAGGGATCATATTTTAATGGAGATATGTCTCCCATACATTTTCATGAGCAATATTCCCTGGGTGGTAGGTAGGCCAAGTTCATTATTTTGTCAAGTTCATTTTTTTTTCAGGACTTCAAGCATTCCAGCCGTAATCAAACGCCTCTATTAATTCCGAGCCACTTCGTCTTGCTAACTTCAGTGTACCTCTGTGGCTCTGTACATGAAAGGCTTTTGTCTCCTTGAAACTTATTGTCCATAAAGACAAGAGTTTCATTTTGGGGTATTTTGTTTTGTTTCACAACAAGGGCAGATATGCTTCTGAGTGACAGTTAAATTTGTTGAAGGTATTAAATTGCTAATGCTAATGCATTTTACAATCTTCTCAACTGATTTAATATATTAGACTGCCACTCAAAGTTATGATAAACAATGCCGCACTCCTAGTTGAAAATCATTCTGTCAGATCTGGAGGATTTCAAAATGCCCACCTCTGTTCAGAGTTTACAAACACAGTCTTGTTTCTCTGTGGGCTGCCCCACAAACTAATGACAAATACTTCAATTTGCATCCCCTGTCTCCAGGCTTGGGATGCTTGCGAAGCCATAATAAACACCTGGCAGGAATTCTCTGAAGCTGGGAAACAATTTTCCACTTAGGGAGGTAAAAATGCTGTTTCACGTAAGAGAAACACATCTAAGACTTTATTATCAGCTGTCTTCATGAACTTTTCCTGACTTCTTATGTGCTTCTTGGGTTTGGAAAAATGAGAGAAAACCAATCCTGCTGCATATCAGAAACAGAATAGAGATATGATTGAGATAAGTGTGTGTGTGTGTGTGTGTGTGTGTGTGTGCGCGCGCGCGCGCGCCCCAAATAGATTTAGACTGTCAAGAGAAAGTGTTTCATATTTCTTAGTTCAAGAGTGGTAATAATAGGATCAAAGAGATAGTTCAGAAACCATGAGTGGAGTTGGTTGGAAGAGCTCATATTAAAGGTGGAAGAAGAGAAGTGACTTTAGAAAGTTATCCTCTCTCCTCTTCAGGTATGCTGTGACACACTGGGGCACACTCATATATACAATAATAATGATGTTAGTAATAGTAATAACAATTTATAGTAAATTTTAAATAGAATGGGAAACAGCAGAAAACAAGTACTAAGTACAAGTACTGAGATATTTCTCAGTAACATTGCATTTAAAATTCTCAGAATGTTTTATATATTGTTGTCGGATCTGATTTTCACAATTAATCTAAAATTTAGTATGGAGCAGAAAGGGTCCTATTTCACTTCACACATGAGAAAATGGAATTCCAGACGCAAAAACAAAACGAAGAAAACATGCTCAAAGAATAACATATATAACAACCAACACATGCTACACACAAACATACACCAGGCTATTGCAAAACATCCCTTCGGAGTTATACAGCAATTTGGGATCAAGTTGAACTCATACATTTGATGTGCAATGCACACTTCATCATTGCACTATACAGCCTTTCTAAGAACAAATACAGAGTATTCATAGTATACCTATATTAATTTGAACAAAGTTGGTGTTAGAAACATGCTTATGTTAATGTAAATGTAAGTAGACTTTAGTAAACCAAAGAAAGTTTCACATGTATAACTTCAAAGAGTGAAACAGGAAACAAAGTGAGAAAGATGCTGTTGTTAGAGAGGGACAGGATGCAAATAAATAGCTTTCAAACTCTAGCATTGTGTTACATAAGTTTTATATATTGTGGTTGAGGACAAAGCTTGGTGAGCTCCGTGTTGAACACAGAAATTCTGCTTCTCTGAAAAGATTGATATCAAGTAGAAATAAAAATGAAAGTTAATGCGGTGAACGTTGTACAGAGAACCCTATAAAGAAATAACTACAGAGTTAAAACTGATAAGGTAGAAATGCATTGCACTGAGAACATTTATTATGTTTTTTTTTAAAAGAACCTTTAGTGTGTTGGGGAGGTAAGAAAGTATCAAAACATAGTAAAAGTAACATTGCAGACTTTATAGATTTATTTTGAGACTGTTGCGAGCTGTCTTGAACCCCAAAGATTTTCAACTTAATTTACCACAGTTGTTAATCCAATGTCTTATTCATAAAATTCTAGAGGCCCTCAAGTCCAAATTTCCTTTTGCATCAGAGAAGGTTTTCCAAGAGAAGCCAGCTGACTGCCTTCTGACAGGCTTCACAGGGATTGCTACCCTCACTGCAACCCAGAGGCAAAAATAGCCCTGCACACTCAGCAATACTTTTGTCAACTCAAACAAAACAGTTTTGCAGGTGTGGGTGGGTCCTGGGAGGTTGGCTGGTGTTCCTGCCCACGGTCATAAAACTTGCCGTCAATGGAAAAATCTATAAGGACAGTTTATTCATGTGCAGTGAGGAATTTAATTGTCCTTTGCAATGAAACTTTCACAGCCACAGAGGTAGTGTGATTTCTTCCTACAAAGGATCTGACATTCGGTATGAGCTTTAATGAAATTCTGGATAAATAGGCTGTTTCCTTGTTGGAAGATAGATTATGTCATTAGCCATATGATAATCAGATGGATGTGTGGGGAACATGGTTCAGAGCAAAGAGAGTTTTCCTTTGGAAAATTCAGATAGTCTCTCTCATTCATCTAGATATCCAGCATGGCTGGCCTGACAGGTGCTAACACTTGTAGACCAAGATTTAATACTCCCTCTGTCCTTGCTGGACTCTAACCAACTTGTGTTGAATAATTCTAATTGGTTCGTATAGTCACTCTACTTTTGCAGAACTTTCATTGCTGACCAAATTTCTTTAGTTTTCATGTTCCTTTTCCAGAAATGTTAATGTTTCTGTCTCCCTCTGGCTCAATGGCCATGTGGCCTCTTAAACATGACTTAGCCCATTTGTATGCTGATGAGTTCTTTGCTTATTGAAGGTCCCTCTTTTAGTGGGATATCAATGTTCTCTCTTCAGAGAGACCAAAATTTTTGGGTTGATTCTCCATCTTAGAAAACCTGATCAAAGTTTAAACTCAAGTAAACTTACAGGCCAGGATCTAGCTTCCCCGAACACGGCCTGCATCGCCAGGTTATTTCCCCAACAAATCAAAGGTCTAGTACCGGTTTCCAGAATATACCCCTAACAAATCAACACCTCCAGGTTGCAAGCCCACCCCTGCCTAATAACCATCAATTAGGAGAAAAAAGGAAGTTAAGTTTATGGTTTGGCTCCCAGAACCAGCCAGTTATGCTAAAGGCCACAATAGCACCCCAATCAGATGCTCGCCAGGCTAGAAACACTTACCCCTTCACTTGCAATTTTCTAAAATAAAACCTTGTCCCAATGAGTGTTTGGAGCTTTTCTCCACCAAAACCATCCTGTGGGTCTGTGCTGAGGTAGGTTTGAGCTAGAAAATAAAGAGCCTGGTGTGATCACATCAGATTCGGCTCCTTGGTGGTCTTTTGGGATTCACAAATGAACTTTCAAATAAAGAAAAGATACTGGAAAGATACAGAAAAGCTTCTCAAAATTGTCTTGTATGTAAGAAACACACCACCTTAAGAGTATTCTTCTATTCTTACTAATAGAAATATGATTGTATTTGTCTGTTTTCCATTGCTAAGACAAAATACCTGAAACTAGATATCTTTTAAGGAAAGAAATTTAGTTTACTCATAGGCTGAATATTCCTGAGCTCAGCACTGACATCCATTTATCTCAGCTGAGAGCTACCTGGACTACAATCTGGTGGGATGTATCATGTACGAGAGATCATGTGACAAGAAATGAAGCCAGAGTAAGCAAGAAAGACCCAGTCATCCCTGTTTATAGCTATCTTTTCCAGAACTAACCAGGGCCTCTACTGAGCTCCATCCCTTAAAGATTCCAATATCTCTGATATGGCCCCACTGAGGACCTTCCCTGTGAAACAGGAATCCTTTCTGTGCATAAGCAGACTACATCCCAACAGAGAGCCAGCATGGTTGAAGCATTTCAAAACAAATGTCTTTTTGTGTCTATTTGGTTAATCTCATTCCTGAGTTTGAATATGTCCTGCCTTCTATGCCTCTTAGGTGTATTTGGCTCTTTGTGTTCTATATCTTTCAAATGTGCCCCCTCCAGTTTAGTTTTATTTTGTTTTTCTTTCTTTATTTGTTTTTGGGGTTTTTTTTGTTATGTATTTATTTATTTATTTATTGGAGTCACGTAGAGCTTTGAGTTTTCCTCTTAGCAATGCTTTCATTGTGTCCCTTAAGTTTTGGTATATTGTTCATTCATTTTCATCACATTCTAAAAAGTCTTTAATTTCTTTTTTTATTTCATCCTTGACCAAGGCTCTTTGAGAAAAATCAACAAACAGATAAACCCCTTAGCAAGACTAACCCAAGTGCAAAGAGACAGTATCCAAATTAACAAAATCAGAAATGAAAAGTAAGACATAACAACAGAAACTGAGGAAATTAAAAAAAATCATCAGATCCTACTACAAAAGCCTATACTCAACACAACTGGAAAATCTGGATGAAATTGACACTTTTCTAGATAAATACCAGGTACTAAAGTTTAATCAGCTCAGATAAATGATCTAAACAATCCCATAACCACTAAAGAAATAGAAATAGTCTCATTAAAAGTCTCCCAACCAACAAAAGCCCAGGACCAGAATGGTTTAGTACAGAATTCTATCAGACATTCAAAGACCTAACACCAATACTCTTCAAACTATTCCACAAAACAGAATCAGAAGGAACACTTCCCAATTCATTCTAAGAAGCCACAATTACATTTATACTTAAACCACACAAAAACCCAACAAAGAAAGAGAACTTCAGACAAATTTCCCTTAAAAATATTGATGCAAAAATGCTTGATAAAATTCTTGCAAACCGAATCCAAGAGCACATCAAAACAATTATCCATCATGGTCAAGCAGGCTTTATCCCAGGGATGCAGGGTTGCAGGGATGGTTCAGTATATGGAAACCCATCAGTGTAATCCACTATATAAACAAACTCAAAGAAAAAAAAACCATATGATCATTTCATTAGATGCTGAAAAAGCATTTGACAAAATTCAACACCCCTTCATGTTAAAAGTCTTAGAAAGATCAGGAATTCAAGTCCTATACCTAAACATAGTAAAAGCAATGTAGCTCCATATCTATTCAATATAGTACTAGCCAGAGCAATTAGACAACAAAAGGAGGTCAAAGGGATACAAATTGAAAATGAAGAAATCAAAATATCACTAATTGCAGATGATATGATAGTATTCTTAAGTGATTCCAAAAACTTCAGCAGATAACTCCTATGGCTGATAAAAAAAACTTCAGAAAGGTAGATATGAAATTAACTCAAAGAAATCAGTAGCCTTCCTCTACTCAAAGGTTAAACAGGCTGAAAAGGAAATTAGGGAAATGATACCCTTCACAATACTTACAAATAATATAAAATACATTGGTGTGACTCTAACCAAACAAGTAAAAGATCTGTATGACAAAAACTTCAAGTCTCTGAAGAAAGAAATAAAAGATCTCAGAAGATGGAAAGATCTCCCATATGCATGGAATGGCAGGATTAATATAGTAAAAATGGTCATCTTGCTGAAAGCAATCTACAGATTCACTGCAATCCCATCAAAATTCCAACAAAATTCTTCATAAAGTTAGAAAGAACAATTTGCAACTTCATTTGGAAGAACAAAAACCCAATTCTCAGCAATAAAAGAACTTCTGGGAGATTCACCATCCCTGACCTCAAGCTGTATTACAGAGTAATAGTGATAAAAACTGTGAAGATCAATGGAATAGAATTGAAGACCCAGAAATAAACCTAACACACCTATGGTGAGTTGATATTTGACAAATGGAGCTAAAACCATCCAATGGAAAAAAGAGAGCATTTTCAACAAATGGAGATGGTTCAACTGGTGCTCATCAGGTTAGAAGAATGCATGTCAATCCATTCTTTTTCTTTTTAATTTTCTTTTTTTTCACATTTTTCTTATTCCATATATTTTTATTTACATTTCAAATGATTTCCTTTCTCTGGCTCCCCACTTCCTGAAAGTCCCATAAGCCCTCTTCCCTCCTCCTGTTCCCCCATCCACCCCTTCCCACTTCTCTGTTCTGGTATTGCCCTATACAGCTACACTGAACCTTTCCAGAACAAGGGGCTACTCCTCCATTCTTCTTGGACATCATTTGATATGTGGATTATGTCTGGGTATTCCAAGTTTCTAGGCTAATATCCACTTATCAGTGAATGCATACCATGACTGATCTTTTGAGACTGGGTTGCCTCACTTAGTATGATGTTCTCCAGCTCCATTCATTTGTCTAAGAATTTCATGAATTCATTGTTTCTAATGGCTGAATAGTACTCCATTGCGTGAGGGACACCTGGGTTCTTTCCAGCTTCTGGCTATTATAAATAGGGCTGCTATGAACATAGTGGAGCACGTATCCTTATCACATGCTGGGGAATCCTCTGGGTATATGCCCAAGAGTGGTATATCAGGGTCCGCCGGAAGTGAGGTGCCCAGTTTTCTGAGGAACCGCCAAACTGATTTCCAGAGTGGTTGTACCAATTTGCATTCCCACCAGCAGTAGAGGAATGTTCCTCTTTCTTCACACACTTGCCAACACCTCCAGTCTCCTGAGTTTTTAATCTTAGCCATTCTGACTGGTGTAAGGTGAAATCTTAGGGTTGTTTTGATTTGCATGATTAGTGATGTTGAGCATTTTTTAAGATACTTCTCAACCATCTGAACTTCTTCAGGTGAAAGTTCTTTGTTTAGCTCTGTACCCCATTTTTAATAGGATTATTTGGTTTTCTGGGGTCTAACTTCTTGAGTTCTTTGTATATATTGGATATTAGCCCTCTGAGTATCCCTGACTTCAAGTAATACTACAAAACAATAGTGTTAAAAAACTGCGTGGTATTGGTTCAGTGACAGGCAGGCAGAACAATGGAATAGGATTGAAGATCCAGAAATGAACCCACACACCTATGGCCACCTGATCTTCGACAAAGGGGCTGAAAACATCCAGTGGAAAAAAGATAGCCTTTTCAACAAATGGTGCTGGTTCTACTGGAGGTCAGTATGCAGAAGAATGAGAACTGATCCATCCTTATCTCCTTGTACTAAGCTCAACTCCAAATGGATCAAGGACCTCCACATAAAGCCAGACACTCTGAAGCTAATAGAAAAGAACCTGGGGAAGACCCTTGAAGATATTGGTACAGGGGGAAAGTTGCTGAACAGAACACCAATAGCATATGCTCTAAGATCAAGAATTGACAAATGGGACCTCATAAAATTACAAAGTTTCTGTAAGCAAAGGACACCATCAAAAGGACAAATCGGCACCAATAAATTGGGAAAAGATCTTCACCAACATCAATCCATTCTTACCTCCTTGTAAAAAGCTCAAGTAAAAGTGGATCAAAGACCTCCACATAAAACCTGGGACACTAAAACTAGTTGAAGAGAAAGTGAGGAAGAACTTCTAACACATAGGCACAGGGGAAATTTTCCTGAACAGAACTCCAATGACTTATGGTCTAAAATCAACGATAGGTAAATGGGACCTCATAAAATTGCAAAGCTCCTTTAAGGCAAAGGGTGCTTTCAATAGACAAAACACAATCAATAGATTGGGAAAAGATCTTTACCAACCCTACATCTGATAGAGAGCTAATATCCTATATATACAAAGAACTCAAGAAGTTAGGCTCCAGAGAAACAAATAACCCTATTAAAATTGGGATACAGAGTTAAACTAAGAATTCTCAACTGAGGAAACTCAAATGGTCGAGAAGCACCTAAAAAGTGTTCAACATTCTTAGTCATCAGGGAAATGCAAATCAAAGCAACCCTTTGTGTGAGATTCTACCTCACACCAGTCAGAATGGCTAAGATCAAAAACTCAGGTGACAGCAGATGCTGATGAGGATGTGGAGAAAGAGGAACATTCCTCCATTGTTGGTAGGATTGCAAGCTGGTACAACTACTCAGAAAACAAGTCTGGAGGTTCCTCAGAAAATTGGACATAGTATTACCTGAGGACCCAACTAAACCACTTCTGGGCATATATCCAAAAGATGCTCCAACATATAACCAGAACACATGCTCCACTATGTTCATAGCAGCCTTGTTTATAACAGCCAGAAGCTGGAAAGAACCCAGATGTCCTTCAACAGAAGAATGGATACAGAAAATGTGGTGCATTTATACAATGAAGTACTACTCACCTATCAAAAACAATGACTTCATGTAATTCTTTGGCAAAGGATGTAATTAGAAAATATCAACCTGAGTGAGGTACCCAATCACAAAAGGGCACACATGGTATGCACTCACTGATAAATGTATATTAACCCCAAACCTCAGAATACCCAAGATACAATTCCCAGACCACATGAAGCTCAAGAAGAAGACCAAAGTATGGATGCTTTGGTTCTTCTCAGAAAGGAGAACAAAATATTCACACAGAGTCAAAGTGTGGAGTAGAGACCAAAGGAAAGGCCATCTAGGAACTGCCCCACCTGGTCATCCATACTATATACAGACACAAAACCCAGACGCTACTGTGAATGCCAAGAAGTGCTTGCTGACAAGAGCCTGATATAGCTGTCTCCTGAAAGGTTCTGCCAGAGGCTGACAATTACGGAGGCCGATTCTCACAGCCAATCACTGGCCAGAGCACAGGTCTTCAAATGGAGGAGTTACAGAAATGTCTGAAGGACCTGAAGGGGTTTGCAACCCCATAGGAAGAACAACAATATCAACCAACCAGACCCACCACCCGGAGCTCCCAGGAATTAAACCACCAACCAATATGTTCACATGGAGGGGCCCATGGCTCCAGCTGCATATGTAGCAGAGGATGTCCTTGTGGGGCATCAATGAGAGAAGAGGCCCTTGGTCCTATGAAGGCTCAATACGCCAGTGTAGGGGAATGCCTGGGAGCAGAGGCAGGAGAGGTTAGGTGTGGGGGACAAACACCCTCATAAAAGCAGGGGAAGAGAGAATTGGATGGGGGTTTTCCAGGGGGAAACCAGGAAAAGGCATGACATTTGAAATGTAAATAAAGAAAATATCCAATAAAAATTTAAATACAATAAATAAATAAATAAATAAATAAATAAATAAATAAAAACTGACTTCGAGCTTTAGATTTCTGGTGGTGCAAACCGCCAGGGGTCTGCCTACACTCAGGAACTGAGCAAGTAGGCGGCTTTTGTTTGCCAGCCCACCGGGCTCGGGGCCTGTGTCCTGCCCAGGGAGCTGTGGAAGGAGAGAAGCACCGTGGCCATACTCGCTGCCTGCCGGGACACAAAAGGATCACTAGGTACTGTATCACCCTGAGCTTTAGATTTCTGGTGGTGCAAACCGCCAGGGGTCTGCCTGCACTCAGGAACTGAGCACATAGGCAGTTCATCTGCAAGCCAGTCCATCACAGGACCTGTGTCCTATGTGAGAATCAACGGAGGGAATGACCCCCACCACAACTTCTTCCCTCCATAATAGAGCAGACATAGAACACCTGGTTGACCTTGACAACCTAAGTATAAAATTTCTTGAGACAAGACTAAGAAGGGCTCCAAAGGCCCAAAAGAGGAAGCCAGCATATCATTAATCTGTGCCAGAAGAAACCCAGTCATCCAGTGTTGCAGAGATAACCTTAAAGATCCACAGTAGGTTGAAGCACCAGCCAGTGACAATAAGACCATCTAACTCCTGGGAGAACCAGATGGCTAAAGGCAAACATAGGAACATTACTAACAGAAACCAAGGCATTATGGCAGCATCTGAACCCAATTCTCCAACATTAGCAAGTCCTGGATACCCCAACACACCAGAAAAACAAGATTTGGATTTAAAATCACTGGTCATGATGCTAGTACAGGAACACATGAAGGACATACTTAAAGAAATTCAGGAGAAAGTGGATCAAAAATTAGAAGCCCTTACAAGGGAAACACAAAAATCATTGAAAGAAATTTAGGAGAATACAAAAGCCAATAAGGAGGAAATGCAAAAATCACTTAAAGAAATACAGGAGAACCTTGATCAACAGGCAGAAGTCATGAAAGAGGAAACACAAAAATCACTGAAAGAATTAGAGGAAAACACAAACAAGCAAATGACAGAACTGAGCAAAAATTTCCAGGATCTAAAAACAGAAGTAGAAACAACTAAGAAAGCACAAAGGGAGACAACTTTGGAGATAGAAAACCTTGGGAAGAAATCAGGGACTATAGACGCAAATATCAACAACAGAATACAAGAGATAGAAGAAAGAATCTCAGATGCCAATTATAAATAGGGCTGCTATGAACATAATAGAGCATGTATCCTTATTACATGGTGGGGTATCCTCTGGGTATATGCCCAGGAGTGGTATAGCAGGATCTTCTGGAAGTGAGGTGCCCAGTTTTCAGAGGAACCGCCAGACTGATTTCCAGAGTGGTTGTACCAATTTGCAACCCCACCAGCAGTGGAGGAGTGTTCCTCTTTCTCCACATCCTCTCCAACACCTGCTGTCTCCTGAATTTTTAATCTTCGCCATTCTGACTGGTGTAAGGTGAAATCTCAGGGTTGTTTTGATTTGCATTTCCCTAATGACTAATGAAGTTGAGCATTTTTTAAGATGCTTCTCCGCCATCCGAAGTTCTTCAGGTGAGAATTCCCTATTTAACTCTGTACCCCATTTTTTAATAGGGTTGTTTGGTTTTCTGGAGTCTAACTTCTTAAGTTCTTTATATATATTGGATATTAGCCCTCTATCTGATGTAGGATTGGTGAAGATCTTTTCCCAATTTGTTGGTTGCCGATTTGTCCTTTTGATGGTGTCCTTTGCCTTACAGAAACTTTGTAATTTTATGAGGTCCCATTTGTCAATTCTTGATCTTAGAGCATACGCTATTGGTGTTCTGTTCAGAAACTTTCCCCCTGTACCGATGTCCTCAAGGGTCTTCCCCAGTTTCTTTTCTATTAGCTTCAGAGTGTCTGGCTTTATGTGGAGGTCCTTGATCCATTTGGATTTGAGCTTAGTACAAGGCGATAAAGATGGATCAATTCGCATTCTTCTGCATGCTGACCTCCAGTTGAACCAGCACCATTTGTTGAAAAGGCTATCTTTTTTCCATTGGATATTTTCAGCCCCTTTGTCGAGGATCAAGTGGCCATAGGTGTGTGGGTTCATTTCTGGATCTTCAATCCTGTTCCATTGATCCTCCTGCCTGTCACTGTACCAATACCATGCAGTTTTTAACACTATTGCTCTGTAGTATTGCTTGAGGTCAGGGATACTGATTCCCCCAGAATTTCTTTTGTTGCTGAGAATAGTTTTAGCTATCCTGGGTTTTTTGTTATTCCAGATGAATTTGTTAATTGCTTTTTCTAACTCTGTGAAGAATTGAGTTGGGATTGCCAGATGCTAGAAAGAACCCAGGTATCCCTCAACAGAAGAGTGGATGCAAAAAATGTGGTATATCTACACAATGGAGTACTATTCAGCCATTAGAAACAATGAATTCATGAAATTCTTAGGCAAATGGATGGAGCTAGAAAACATCATACTAAGTGAGGTAACCCAGACTCAAAAGGTGACTCATGGTATGAACTCACTAATAAGTGGATATTAACCTAGAAAACTGGAATACCCCAAACATAATCCATACATCAAATGAGGTACAAGAAGAAAGGAGGAGTGGCCCCTTGTTCTAGAAAGACTCAGTGAAGAAGTATAGGGCAAAATCAGAACGGGGAAGTGGGAAGGGGTGGGTGGGAGGACAGGGGGAGAAAAGGGGGCTTATGGGACTTTTGGGGAGTGGGGGGCTAGAAAACGGGAAATCATTTGAAATGTAAATAAAAAATATATCGAATAAAAAAAATAATGAAATTAAAAAAAAAAAAAGAATCTCAGATGCCGAAGATACCATAGAAACCATGGACTCAACAGTTAAAGAAAATGCAAAATGCAAAAAGCTTGTAACACAAAATATCCAGGAAATCCAGGACACAATGAAAAAGCCAAATCTAAGGATTATAGGTATTGATGAGAGTGAAGATTTACAACTTAAAGGGCCAGCAAATATCTTCAATAAAATTATGGAAGAAAACTTCCCTAACCTAAAGAGAGAGATGCCCATGAATATACAAGAAGCCTACAGAACTCCAAACAGACTGGACCAGAGCAGAAATACCTCCCGTCACGTAATAATCAAAACCCCAAATGTACTAAACAAAGAAAGAATACTTAGGGAAGTAAGAGAAAAAGGGCAAGTAACATATAAAGGAACACCTATTAGAAATACACCAGATTTCTCACCAGAGACCATGAAAGCTAGAAGATCCTGGGCAGAGCTCATGCAGACTCTAAGAGAACACAAATGCCAGCCGAGACTACTATACCCAGCGAAAGTCTCAATTACTATAGATGGAGAAACCAAGATATTCCATGACAAAACCAAATTTACACAATATCTTTCTACAAACCCATCCCTACAAAGGATAATAGGGGGAAAGCACCATTACAACAAGGGAAACTATACCCTGGAAAGAGCAGGATATTAAGCTTTTTTCATCAAACCCAAAGAAGATAACCATACATGTATAAAATTATAATCAAAAATGATAGGAAGCAATAACCACTACTCCTTGATATCTCTTAACATCAATGGACTCAATTCCCCAATAAAAAGACACAGACTAACAGACTGGTTACATAAACAGGACCCTATATTTTGCTGCATACAGGAAACACACCTCAACATCAAAGACAAAAATTACCTTAGAGTAAAAGGCTGGAAGACTATTCTACAAGCAAATGGTCCCAGGAAACAAGCCGGAGTTGCCATTTTAATTTCAGATAAGGTTGACTTTCAACCTAATGTCATCAAAAAAGACATGGAAGGTCACTACTTGCTGGTCAAAGGAAAAAGAAGAACTCTCAATCCTGAATATCTATGCCCCAAATACAAGGTCGCCCTCATTCATAAAAGAAACTTTACTAAAGCTCAAAGTACACATTGCACCTAACACAATAATTCTGGGTGACTTCAACACTCCACTCTCACCAATGGATTGATCAGGAAAACAGAAACTAAACAGGGAGACAGTAAAACTAATTGAAGCTTTGAACCAATTGGAGTTAAGAGATACATACATATATATATAACTTTTCATCCCAAAGCAAAAGAATATACCTTTTTCTCAGCACCTCATGGTACCTTCTCCAAAATAGATCATATAATTGGGCACAAGACAGACCTCAACAAATATAAGAATGAAATAATCCCATGCCTCCTATCAGATCACTATGGAGTAAAAGTGGTCTTTAGTAACAGTAAAAACAACAGAAAGCCCACATACACATGGAAACTGAACAATACTCTACTCAATGATACCTTGGTCAAGGAAGAAATAAAGAAAGAAATCAAAGATTTCTTAGAATTTAATGAAAATGAAGGCACAACATACCCAAATCTATGGGACACAATGAAAGCAGTGCTAAGAGGAAAACTCATAGCTTTGAGTGCCACCAAAAAGAAATTTGAGAGAGCTTACACTAGAAGATTAACGGAACAACTGAAAACCCTGGAACAAGAAGAAGCTAATTCACACAGGAGGAGAAGAAGACAGGAAATCATCAAACTCAGGGCTGAAATCAATCAAGTAGAAACCAAGAGAACCATACAAAGAATCAACAAGACCAAAAGCTGGTTCTTTGAAAAAATCAACAAGATAGATAAACCCTTAGCCAGACTAACCAAAGAGCACAGAGAAAGTATCCAAATTAACAAAATTAGAAATGAAAACCGAGATATTACAACAGAAACCAAGGAAATTCAAAAAATCATCAGATCCTACTACAAAAACCTGTACTCAACACAACTGAAGAATCTGGAGGAAATGGACATTTTCTTAGACAGATACCAATTACCAAAATTAAACGAGGATCAAATAGACCATCTAAACAGACCCATAACCCCTAAAGAAATAGAAGGGGTCATAGATAGACTTTCGACCAAAAAAAGCACAGGACCGGATGGTTTCAGTGAAGAATTCTATCAGACCTTCAAAGAAGACTTTACACCAATACTCTTCAAACTTTTCCACCAAATAGAAACAGAAGGAACACTACCCAACTCCTTCTTTCGAAGCCACTATTATGCTGATACCAAAGCCACACAAAGATCCAACTAAGAAAGAGAATTTCAGGCCAATTTCCCTTATGAATATCGATGCAAAAATACTAAATAAAATTCTTGCCCACCGAATCCAAGAACACATAAAAACAATCATCCACCATGATCAATTAGGCTTCATCCCAGGGATGCAGGGTTGGTTCAATATAAGGAAATCCATAAATGCTATCCACTACATAAACAAACTCAAAGAAAAAAAACACATGATCATTTCATTAGATGCTGAAAAAGCATTTGACAAAATTCAGCATCCTTTCATGCTAAAAGTCTTGGAAAGGACAGGAATTCAAGGCCCATATCTAAACATATTAAAAGCAATATACAGCAAACCGGTAGCCAACATCAAACTAAATGGAGAGAAACTTGAAGCAATCCCACTAAAATCAGGGGCTAGACAAGGCTGCCCCCTCTCTCCATATCTTTTCAATATAGTTCTTGAAGTCCTAGCCCACTGGGCATGTCACTTCCTGAGGACCCTGTTATACCAGTACTGGGCATATATATAGAGGATTCTTCAGCATGCAATAAGGACACATGCTCCACTATGTTCATAGCAGCCCTATTTGTAGTAGGCAGAAGCTGGAAAGAACCTAGGTGTCCTTCAACGGAGGAATGGATACAAAAAAATATGGTATATTTACACAATGGAGTACTATTCAGCCATTAGAAACAATGAATTCATGAAATTCTTAGACAAATGGATGGAGCTTGAGAACATCATACTAAGTGAGGTAACCCAGTCTCAAGAGATCAATCATGGTATGCACTCACTGATAAGTGGATATTAGCCTAGAAACTTTGAATACCCAGGACATAACCCACAAATTAAATGATGTCCAAAAAGAATGGAGGAGTGGCCCCTGGCTCTGGAAAGACTCAGTGCAAGAGTATAGGGGAATTCCAGAACAGAGAAGTGGGAAGCGGTGGATGGAAGAATGGGGGGATGGAAGAGGGCTTATGGGACTTCCGGGGAGTGGGGACCCAGAAAAGGGGAAATCATTTGCAATGTAAATAAAAAATATATCAATAAAAAAAAGAAAATTTAAATTCTTTGAATACAAAAAAGGGTAAAACGAATGTGTTTAGCAAACTTTCTATGCACATGTTCCGCCATCAATCAATGTATCTTGGTTTTAGCAGTAAAATGGCTACATACAACAGAGGGTCAAAATATGAAGCATAATGCTCATGGTTCTTTGTTGGTGTAAAAGCATATGTTACAAATTGCTTAATATTTATAACCCAAGTAACCTTTTAGCTGCCACAAGTATCATGATGTCTCTCAGAATGCAAAGATAACGAAATAATAATCATTGTTTTAGGTGACAGATTAATTCTACAATCATCTTCCAGTGTTCCACATCAAGTATCTTTAGATATTAGAGCTTTCAGGCTCACCTGGCTATTAAGATTTTGGATTTCATGTAAAATATTCTTCTGGAGAGAATGTGCTTTTTAACAATTCTACCTGGCAAACCCTTCTTCCTCCTTAAAGTACTGAACCTTCTGACCCACACAATACTAATTACTCCCATTGTTCTCAAATCTCTCCTCTTCTGTTTGTTACTATTCTAATATCCATTACCATATATCACAATTGTTTGTATATTTGTTTAATCAGATTCTCATGGCATAAGGTCAGAGAGAATCTGGTCCTCATTTCTGAGCCCTCAGCTTCAATCCCCAACATTCAATAGACAGTGAGTGAATGTGTGCTGGAAAAAAATGAATAAACATTATGTTAAAAATAAATTCAGCAGAAGTTAATAAATGAGCATGTCACTGTAGGAAGGGGGAATGGTGTGCTACCTAATGCTTAACAAATGACTTCCCATAATACAAAAAGACCATGATTTGCTGGATTTCACAGTGCGTATCTGCCAGTGTTGAATTGTACTATGGGCTGAACATGAAGATGAGAAGCAGTAACACAGTATTACATAAAACATATCCCCTTCTCATGCATGTAACTTAGACCTGACACACATGTAGCAGTAAACAGTATTCAAATAATTAGGAAATGAGCTTTAGTATTCATTTGTTTTGAAAATATTAATTATGTCTATACAATTATTTTAAACTCATGAACAGTCTTAACATTTGGGTATTTTTTTCTTTTTAAAAAAGAAAAATCTCAATGTTTTCATGTTGATATAAGTTAGTTTGTCACTGTAGAAAGCATTGCGAAGTTAGGAGAATAAAGCCTAGAGACATTTAACAGAAGTGGTCCAATGAATGTGTGTGTGGTATGATTATATAAGGAAGACACTTAACTTGACCCACAAACATGTTAATTTTCATCAGTCAAGTTCACTGGATTATCCTTGACAGCAGCACAAATCATAAGCACTTCCTTAGTTCTCATTAAGTAGTAAGTCAACTAAAAACATTTTTTATAGGCTTCTTGGTGTCTCCATTGATAAGATCTAGAACAATCTTCATATATTTAAAAGTAAAGAAGTATGATAGCATTGTCTAGCTGGAGATCTCCTTCATCACACAGTGGTTGGTGGAGAATCCTCAGAACAGTTGCTGGATTCTCAGGATCTGTCAGTTCTCACTAGGAAGGAATCTCCACAATGACTGTATGCATCCTTTGATGTTAACTATACAAGCTCAACTTGTAGCTCCAGGAGAACATCTGATTTGCACAAGGATTAGTTTGAAAAGACAAAAGATGGAGAAAAGTATCACTGCCTTAGTTACTTTTCTATTGCTGTGATAAACATCATGATTGTGATGGCTATTCTCAATGTCATCTTGATTACCACGTAATGAACATACATAAGGAAACACCTGTGAGTGATTTTTCTCAATGAAATCATTTGAAGTAAGAAGACCCACTTTTAATCTGAATACTTTGACTTGGAAAGATCCACTTTTAATACAGACATTTTAATATAGGAGGACATACCTTTAATTTGGGACGCACTTTTTTTTATTAGATATATTTTTTATTTACATTTCAAATCATTTCCCCTTTTCTAGACCCCCCACTCCCCAAAAGTCCCATCAGCCCCCTTCCCTCCCCCTGCTTTCCCACCCAACCCTTCCCACTTCCCTGTTCTGGTTTTGCCCTATACTGCTTCACTGAGTCTTTCCAGAACAAGGGGTCACTCCTCCGTTCTTCTTGTACCTCATTTGATGTGTGGATTATGTTTTGGGTATTCCAGTTTTCTAGGTTAATATCTACTTATTAGTGAGTACATACCATGATTCATCTTTTGAGTCTGGGATACCTCACTTAGTATGATGTTCTCCAGCTCCATCCATTTGCCAAAGAATTTCATGAATTCATTGTTTCTAATGGCTGAATAGTACTCCATTGTGCATATATACTACATTTTTTGCATCCACTCTTCTGTTGAGGGATACCTGGGTTCTTTCCAGCTTCTGGCAATTATAAATAGGGCTGCTATGAACATAGTTAAACATGTATCCTTATTACATGCTGGGGAATCTTCTGGGTATAGCCCAGGAGTGGTATAGCAGGATATTCTGGAAGTGAGGTGCCCAGTTTTCAGAGGAACCGCCAGACTGATTTTCAGAGTGGTTGTACCAATTTGCAACCCCACCAGCAGTGGCGAGTGTTCCTCTTTCTCTACATCCTCGCCAACATCTGCTGCCTCCTGAATTTTTAATCTTAGCCATTCTGACTGGTGTAAGGTGAAATCTCAGGGTTGTTATGATTTGAATTTCCCTAATGACTAATGAAGTTGAGCATTTTTTAAGATGCTTCTCCGCCATCCGAAGTTCTTCAGGTGAAAATTCTTGTTTAACTCTGTACTCCATTTTTTAATAGGGTTATTTGGTTTTCTGGAGTCTAACTTCATGAGTTCTTTATATATATTGGACATTAACCCTCTATCTGATGTAGGGTTGGTGAAGATCTTTTCCCAATTTGTTGGTTGCTGATTTGCCCTTTTGATGGTGTCCTTTGCCTTACAGAAACTTTGTAATTTTATGAGATCCCATTTGTCAATTCTTTATCTTAGAGCATACGCTATTGGTGCTCTGTTCAGGAACTTTCTCCCTGTACCGATGTCCTCAAGGGTCTTCCCCAGTTTCTTTCCTATTAGCTTCAGAGTGTTTGGCTTTATATGGAGGTCCTTGATCCATTTGGAGTTGAGCTTAGTACAAGGAGACAAGGATGGATCAATTCGCATTCTTCTGCATGCTGCCCTCCAGTTGAAACAGCACCATTTGTTGAAAAGGCAATCTTTTTTCCATTGGATGTTTTCCGCCCCTTTGTGGAGGATCAAGTGGCCATAAGTGTGTGGGTTTATTTCTGGTTCTTCAATCCTGTTCCATTGATCTGCCTGCCTGTCACTGTACCAATACCATGCAGTTTTTAACACCATTTCTCTGTAGTATTGCTTGAGGTCAGGGATACTGATACCCCCAGAATTTCTTTTATTGTTGAGAATAGTTTTAGCTATCCTGTGTTTTTTGTTATTCCAGATGAATTTGATAATTGCTCTTTCTAACTCTGTGAAGAATTGAGTTGGGATTTTGATGTATATTGCTTTTGGCAAAATGGCCATTTTAACTATATTAATCCTGCCGATCCATGAGCATGGGAGGTTTTTCCATTTTTTTGAGGTCTTCTTCCATTTCCTTCTTCATAGTCTTGAAGTTCTTATCACACAGATCTTTCACATGTTTGATAAGAGTCACCCCAATGTACTTTATACTGTTTGTGGCTATTGTGAAGGGGGTCATTTCCCTAATTTCTTTCTCAGCCTGCTTGTCCTTTGAGTATAGGAAGGCTACTGATTTGCTGGAGTTGATTTTATAACCTGCCCCTTTGCTGCAGTTGTTTATCAGCTGTAGAAGTTCTCTAGTGGAGTTTATTGGGTCACTTAGGTAGACTATCATATCATCTGCAAATAATGATAGTTTGACGTCTTCCTTTCCAATTTGTATCCCTTTGACCTCCTTATGTTGTCTAATTGCCTGAGCTAGTACCTCAAGTACAATATTGAAAGGATAAGGAGAAAGGGGGCAGCCCTGTCTAGTCCCTGATTTTAGTGAGATTGCTTCAAGTTTCTCTCCATTTGGTTTGATGCTGGCCACCGGTTTGCTGTATATTGCTTTTACTATGTTTAGGTATGGGCCTTGAATTCCTGTTCTTTCCAAGACTTTAAGCATGAAAGGATGCTGAATTTTGTCAAATGCTTTTTCAGCATATAATGAAATGACCATGTGGTTTTTTTTTCTTTGAGTTTGTTTATGTAGTGGATTGCATTGTTGGATTTCCGTATATTGAGCCAACCCTGCATCCCTGGGATAAAGCCTACTTGATCATGGTGGATGATCGTTTTGATGTGTTCTTGAACTCCGTTGGCAAGAATTTTATTGAGTATTTTTGCATTGATGTTCATAAGGGAAATTGGTCTGAAGTTCTCTTTCTTTTTTGGATCTTTGTGTGGTTTTGGTATCAGTGTAATTGTGGCTTCGTCGAAGGAATTGGGTAGTGTTCCTTCTGTTTCTATTTTGTGGAATAGTTTAAAGAGTATCTGTGTTAGGTCTTCTTTGAAGGTATGATAGAATTCTGCACTGAAACCATTTGGTCCTGTGCCTTTTTTAGTTGGAAGACTTTCTATGACCACTTCTATTTCTTTACAGGATATGGGACTGTTTAGATGATCTATTTGGTCCTAATTTAATTTTGGTATTTGGTATCTGTCAAGGAAATTTCCCATCTCCTCCAGATTCTCCAGTTGTCTTGAGTATAGGCTTTTGTAGTAGGATCTGATGATTTTTTGGATTTCCTCAGTTTCTGTGCTTATATCCACCTTTTCATTTCTAATTTTGTTTATTTAGATACTTTCCTGGATTCATTGATTCTTTGTATGGTTCTCTTTGTTTCCACTTGATTGTTTTCAACACTGAGTTTGATGATTTCCTGTCTTCTCTCCTCCTGGGTGAATTGGCTTCTTTTTCTTCCAGGGCTTTCAGGTGTGTTGTTAAGCTGCTAGTGTATGCTCTCTCCATTTTCTTTTTGGAGGCACTCAGGGCTATGAGTTTTCCTCTTAGCACTGCTTTCATTGTGTCCCAAAGATTTGGGTATGATGTGCCTTAATTTTCATTAAATTCTAAAAATTTCTCTGATTTCTTTATTTCTTCTTTGGCCAAGGTGTCATTGAGTAGAGTATTGTTCAGCCTTTGAGCTTTAGTAAAGTTTCTTTTACGAATGAGGGTGCCCTTGCATTTGTTGCATAGATGTTCAGAATTGAAAGTTCTTGGTAGATTTTTCCTTTGACCAGCAAGAAGTGTCCCTCAGTGTCTCTTTTGATGACTTTAGGTTGAAAGTCAATTTTATCTGATATTAGAATGGCTACTCCAGCTCATTTCCCGAGACCATTGGCTTGTAAAATTGTCTTCCAGCCTTTTACTCTAAGGTAGTTTTTGTCTTTGACATTTAGGTGTGTTTCCTGTATGCAGCAAAATGTACGGTCCTGTTTCCTTATCCAGTCTGTTAGTCTATGTCTTTTTATTGGGGAATTGAGTCCATTGATGTTGAGATATTAAGGAATAGTGATTATTACTAGTGGCAACTTTTTATAAAGAGCATGGGAAAAGGAGACTTTGCTCTTTGCCTGTTTCCCCTCCTTCATGCACTGGCAAGTCCACTCCTTCATTGGCGTTGAGAGCCTACATTTTCGGATTCAGTCATATACTGAAGAATAGCTGACATCATCAGCCTCATGTGTGAAAGAACTGCTGGACTCTTGGACTTTCCATTAATAGACATCCATTGTTGGTCTGTCTGTACTGTAGACTGTAAGCCACTTTAATAAGTCCTCTTTAAGCAATCAATTCATGAAATTCTTAGGCAAATGGATGGAGCTGGAGAACATTATACTAATTGATGTAACCCAGTTTCAAAAGATCAATCATGGTATGTACTCACTAATAAGTGGATATTAGCCTGGAAAACTGGAATACCCAAAACATAATCCACACATCAAATGAGGTACAAGAAGAACAGAGGAGTGGCCCCTGGTTCTGGAAAGACTCAGTGTAGCAGTATAAGGCAAAACCAGAACAGGGAAGTGGGAAGGGGTGGGTGGGAGAACAGGGGGAGGGAAGGGGGCTTATGTGACTTTCAGGGAGTGGGGGGCCAAAAAAGGGGAAATCATTTGAAATGTAAATATAAAATATATTGAATAAAATAAAAAAAATAAAAAAAATAAGTCCTCTTTATATTTATTCATTCTATCCATTCTGTTCCTCTAGAAAATCTACACTAATATAATGGTCAAGGAAGCTTACAAAAGAAGGCATTTAATCTGATTTATAATGTCAAATTGTCAGGTTCCATGATGGCAGAGTGAAACAATAGTAGGTAGCTCTCATCTTGATTTACAACCACACCCACAGCAGAGAGAAAGAACATTGGGAATTCCAGGAATCTTTCTAAAGCTCAAATTTTCCCACCCCCACCACCAGTGACACACTTCCTTCAGCAAGACCACATACCCTAATTCTTCCCAGAAGATCTTCCATTCAGGGATTAAACAACCAGATATAAAAGACCAGGAGAGCCATTTCCATTCAAATAAACACAATCTACAATCACTGACTAAGATGACAGCAATGATAATGCATTGCAGGATTTTCCCTGTCTAATCACATTAGGGCAGTAGGAGGCCTGTGATTGGACAGGGGAAAGGGAGGCAGAGCTGAGAGTTGAGATAGGAGCATCTTAGTGTAGGAAGAGGAAGGACCTGACTGCTGACATTTACCTATGTGGCATTTTCCAGCCACAAGCACCTATGATTTCACAAGGCTAGAAATAAAGCTTTTTGGTAGGGATAAAGCTTTTATCATTATCAACTGACTCTGAAATTATTTTATTAGCATCTTGAAAATCATGATATTATTGATACATAAATCTGATTGGTTAAATAAGCTTTAAGAGTCATGATTATACTGGGTAATTAGGGGTTGAGTTGGCTGACCATGGGGTGTGTGGGCGTTGCATGGCAGCAAGAGGAACTTGGGGGCCCCATCAAAGAGATGGCCCAGTGGGAGCTCTGTGGTCTGGCATGGCCAGAGAGTTGGCAGGCTGGCAGGAGCATGGGAGCATGGTCTGGCACCACAGAGAGTTGGCAGGTTCATTTCTTAATATTTCCCATAACAATAATGAACCATTTTGTAATAGACACATTGACACCTGTACTACACAGTGGCATCCCTTCATAAGGCCTGAGCTATGGAACTTTGGAAATTTTCCAGACATTTCCTCTTGCATAAAAGTTCCCCAAATTGAAGACTGTGAGCCTATAGATATATTCTGTTAGTCAAGAGCACCAAGAAAGAAAAAAGATAATAGATGTCCAATGAGTCCCTGCACAACTTGGTTCTGTGAAAGAAAAGAGATTGCAAGATGATAGTATATAGCTAAGGAACAGTAGCTAGTGAAAGCTTTGAGTTGTGAAGAGGACTATGCCTTAAGTACCTTCTCTGGACATGAGGGTGACTCTCTCTCCCCTCTCTCTCCCTCCCTCTCTCTGTTTCTCCGATATGAAATTTAAAGTGATTTAATACAAAAAAGTATTTAGTAAGTTGTAATTATTTCAATGCTTTATTACATTATTACTATTATTACATTGTTACATTATTTCTGTAAATCATTTTTTACATTAATATAAATACAAATTCATAATATATAACTAAAAACAGGAAATGCAGCTATGGAGACAGCTCAGTGTGGAAGGGTTTTGTGGTGAAAGTATGAGTATCTAGACTTGACTCTTAGAGTTTATGACATGGTAGACATGGTAGCACAGTCCCAACACTACTACAGTAAGACAGGAGATAGAGACAGAATGTTTTCTGGAAGCTCACAGGGAAGATAGCCTAGCATACACATAGAAAATAAGAAATGCTGCCTCCAGCAAGGTGGAAGTCGAGGACCAACAACTCTTCCACATGTACATTGTGGTATATGTGCACCCATAGTCATGCATGCATACCTACAGATTATTGTTAAATGAATAGGAAATAGTATGGTTGAAAATATGTTTGAGGGATATTTTTAAAATGAAAGAAAAATGCTAATTATGCATAGCTTTATCCTGATGAACCATTTTCTTTGATTTGACTTTGCTGATATTAATAACTTTAAATTCTGCAATGAAGTGGAGCATTCCATAAAATTCTAAATGCTAAGCTAAGCCAACAGCATACTGGGCTGCAAGCAAAGGTGAAAGTGCAGCTGTTTAGAATGTTAACTATGAGACGCATAAGAGAGTGCACCCTAGATTAAAGGAGTCAGAGACTACTATAGAACTATAGCAATCTCATTCTAAGAAATATATTGCCTAGCCAGTGAAACATTGTGAGACATTTTCTCAGGAGAGCTTTCCTTGCCCGACCTGAGGATCTAGACAAAACCTCTCCAGAAATATAGTTCAGAGTTTCTGATATAACATAGATGGTAAAGATGAAATGCTAGGTTAAATGACCAGCATCGTATAATGTGGACACTGATATTTATAATGTGGACCTGTAGTGCCTGCACATGGAAGTCAGAGGCAAGAGGACTAGACGTTCAAGAGTATCTGTGGTCGCATAGATGGGATACAGATGGAAGAACCAGTCTTTGAGGAAACAAAGAAGGGAGAGGATGAAGGGAGGATGAAGGAAGGAAAGAACAAAGAAAAGAAGGAACAAGGAAGGAAAGGGAAAAACTGCTTTACTTTCCCCCCATGTTTCCTAAAATAATGCCTAAAGGAAAGGTAGCGACTTATACCCATAAACAATAAGATGAATGTTCAAAATATGGCAGTAGAGACATAAGATGCCAGTATCGCTGCACATATTCAAGAACACCTGATCCAGTAACAGTGACTGTATTCTAAGCTTTCTGATTCGGTGGGGAGAATAATCGCCCATTTGTTTAAACTACTCAAGGTTGGATTCTATATTCCTTACAGCTCATATGTTTTTCTAAGTAGTATACCCAGCAGAATACCTCAGACTGCTTTTCCTCATTGGTTTGGAGCAGGAAAACTTAGAACTGATTGTAGAGCTGGTGGGTGGCCAGTAAAATATCTGGAACTTGTGATCAAAGAAGACTTGCCTTCCTCCTGGGCTCTGGGCCAGTTTGTAGTGCAAAAGGTGACGGGCTATGCATTGTACATGGGGAACTAAAGGAGACAGGGTACATAAACAAGCTGCCTGCAATAATGGGGGAATATCATCCAAGATATTTGACATTCCCTGTGCAGTCTGAGAAACTGATAAGACCATAATTGTAAAAAAGACATGCCGTATTGCCGATCCATCGCTACATCGCGTGTGCAGTCTGGCACATATGTCTTATGGCTCAGCACCAGCAGCAGAAGGAATGAACAAAAAGAAAAGAGCAATTTCCCCACCGTAAATTGGAAAGTCTGCCAACCAGCTAAGTGATCTGCCATCAATCAGTGTTAAATTCTCCTTAGCTGCAGAAAATTCAAGGGCTAACTATTACTGAGAGATTTCACACAGTGACTAATGGTAGATGACAAACACATTTAAAATCTGCATAGACCAGCACCAGTTTAAGATGTAACATGAATAATAAATAACTTAAAAGAAAAACTTAACATGCAAAACAAGATATAATCTTTCCCAACATAAATTACAGGGAAGATTATAGCTCCAGGAAGGTATTTGCAAAATGACCAAAACAAAGTCAAAAGTGTAATTCATTAGGACAGCAACTATATTCGATGATTTTGCACATAAACAGATTTTGAAAGGGTTGGACAGAAAAGCTATCAAACATTGGTCACCCGGGTGTAACCATAGGAAAATCTCAGGTCTTTGATCAGTTATAAGTGGTTGTCAGTTAGGAGATTTCAGGCAGACCAAAATGCAGCAAGACAGGCTCTCTGTTTCCCAAGACATATTGATAGTTCTTTGTGAGAATAATCAGAAAAGGTTCTATCTCAAACCATGCTGAGGTACAAGGGTGAAAGAAAAACACTGTATTTAGACAGTTTAAATACTCTTAACAGTAGGCTGCTTTCATATTCAAGGATTAAACTAATACAAGAAAACATTAGATACAGAAACCTAGATCTAAGATTGTAATCATGGGCGTAGGACACAGATCAGTGAATAATGTGTGGCATGCAATCAGGAGGATCTGGGTTCATGTCCTCTGCACCCTGGAAATCTAGGCAGCACCCATCTGCAACCCTAACACTGTGAATCAGAACTAAGTCTAAGCATCCCCAGAGGCTGCCTAGGTCAGCCAGGATAGCAGAAACAGTGAGCTTTCAGTCCGTAGAGAACCATGCCTCATCCTGGTCCCTTTGCCACTACACACTGTTATATGTCAATGCTAGGACAAAATGTTCACTAATGGACAGGCTCACTTCAGTGTATATAAATGAACAATCATTCATTCTGCTATTCTTCATTTCTTAATGGGGCTTAAAGAGTCCACTATTTATAAGTCATGCTTATTGTTCCTTGTCTATTTATCTTTGTTCATTTGTTAAACAAAAGTGTCTTGTTTCATAGTTTTTGTATTTATGCTTAACGCATATTTTAACATGATAGATATGCCTTGTTCAGCTACAGTATTATGGAAAAAGTCAATCTTGTAGAAGTGGTTTTTCAGATCTTCAATAATTCTCTTTTTTAAAAAAAACAAAAAGAAAGATGGAAAGCAATAGAAGATACCTAAATTTGTCCTCTCCCCTCCACAAGTGAGCACATGCATATAACACAGACAAGAGCGAATGGAGAGAAAAGGGATAGAGATTGAGATGGGGATGGGGATGGGGTTGGGGAGGGGGAAAGGAAGGGCATGAGGGGGGGGAGAGTGAGAAGAAGGGGAGGGAGAGGGAGAGAACTTGGAGAGATTCTATATTCAAACTTGCTATCGTCTCCATTTCCTTACAAATGTTGTTTAAATAACATGACTAATCTCAGGAGACATTACGATGAACAAGAAAGGTACCATGCAAAAAATTGTTTACACATGCAAATATTTGTGCACATGTTAGTTTTGACTATTCTATTTATTTTGTTTCAGTCTATGGTTAAGTTGTTTTGTGCCTGAATAAAATCACTGGAATGGAAAGAACTCAGAATGCCCTTTGCGCACCTCAGTTTTGATAAAGCATTTAAATGATCAAAGCAACCTTGCTAGGATTAAGGTCCCTGGGCTTTGAGAATTTTGGAGATGGTAAAAATAAACAAATAGGTAAAGGCAATCATGAATATTGAATTTTGTTAATTCATATCCCAAATATTAGCACATTCAATGCTCCAGTTTCTGCAGGTGTGTTGAATGTACTATTTTTGTCATTGATTGGATTTTAATTGTTATTATGAACAAGAGCTTAAAAACTTTTAACAAGGTTGTTATTCCCACATATTAGTTTTGTTAATAGTTAATATGCAACATCCTAATTCTGCAGTAAAAAGAAACAGTATACACTACCAACAAAGAATCTGTAGCTGTCAGTGATTGCAACGTTAGACACCTAGCAGCTGTGATATCATAAGCAACAAACATGCATCTACTGACTGAGAGAGACATTTTCTGAAAACCTAGCAAGTTATGATATCATTAATACCCTAGATTCAGAAAGTGGATGGACAATTATTTATAGGTTTTGAAAAATGAGGAACTTCATCACCAAAATTATTATTTTCTGTAACATTTCCCATCCACCTATTCAGAATTAAAATTCTTGTACTATTTTTCAGAGCTTATTTCATGCCAACTTCAGCAACATTTGAGACAGCTTTTCTGCTCACCTGAAAAAAGAATTGCAGGTTAGTAATACATACAACTTTCAGTACATTTAAAACTATATACACTAACACATGACCACCAAAAGTCTACCAAAGCCCTACAAATGTCAGCACTATCTACACAAAGAAAGATCTAGGGAAGAAGTAAGTGATAGGCAGTGCATGTTCATCAAAATGGCCTTCTCCATGCCCTATCTCTGTCTCTAGTCTTGTCAGTGGTCCTGCAACTTGGACATTTGAATCCATCTCTCAACACTATGTAGTACCAAATATATGATCAGATGTTTTCTGTTTATAGCAGGAATTAATGATGAATGGCAACAATGACAAGCAATAGTTTAATAATAGTAGGTACCTACCACATTTAGGAAAATGGGTTAAATTTATGTAGTTATCTCCACAAGAGCACTCAATAAAATAGCCAGAGTCAAGATGTAGAGAAATTTTAATCCTCTACATAATTTATTCTCTACATAAATTTAATTATATATATATATATATATATATATATATATATATATGTGTGTGTGTGTGTGTGTGTGTGTGTGTGTGTGTGTGTGTGTGTCAAATATGTATATACTTTTTCACCTAAAACAGAATATGTAAGTTCAGAAACAAAGGTGCATATTCAAAAGAAATGGATATCCAATTAATATCACAAAAATGTTTTCAAAAGTTAAATAAATATATTTCTGTATAAGAGATGGTTAACATTTATTCCCTTTGCTATTACAAATATTTCAGTTGATATTTCTATATTTAATTGTAAGAATGTCTTAAGATGTTACAAATGAATACAAATGTTAAAAAAAAAACAAGAATGATGAAATACAGAGCAATCCAGTGACCCATTCGAATTCTCATGGCCACTTCCAAATCTACTCTGCTTAATACAAAGTGTAATGTCTTCTATTGCCTGGTGCTATAAGGAAGGTCTTGGCTTTTCAATTATTCCTCTTCTAGATGATGTTTTGTCTCTTACATTTGTTTGTTTTACTTTATTTACTTTTATTTCAAGAATACCATGATCCTAGGTAATAAAAATATCACTCACACCTCATGTACTTTTAGATTTGGAGAAAACTGAAGTTTCTAAAATTCAGGTTTTTTTTTTTTTTGATTTAGTTGATCACTCCAAATTCACAGGGTATGAGAAGCAGTAAACTGCTATACTACATTAAGAATTCCACATCTGAACTTAGCAGATGGCAGCCACTGTAACTTTCTCTTCAACAACTCAGTCTACAGCAGAGGCAAGTGTTACATTAGTACATTTCTATTAAGGAACAGGATGTGAGCAGTGTATTGGTTTGCTGTAATTGTTCCATGATTCAGCGATTGAGCCACTTAATGAGTCCCATGTATATAGCAAGTCATATAATTTTAAGAAGAATCTAGTATGTGGACCATCTGCTACAATAAATCCATGGTGCCTTGAGAGATGTGTGCATAATGCATATGTTGTCCCATCTTCAGTTACTTGGCTGTGTCTTTACTGAGGGTGAAAAGCCTAGAAAATCTGTTAGAGCTCTATGTGCTCAGACTTGCACTTGTTTGGGACACATTTAACAAAAATTAAAAAATCCTGTTACTGACCAAAAAGTAGTGTTGAGGGTGTTTGTTTATTTGTTTGTTTGTTTAACATATTAAGATTTTGAATTCCCTTTTTGAAAAATACTTATTAACTTTGATGTAGATATCTTCTGCTTAGGGGTCTAAGGATACAGTAGGAATTATGCTAAATTTTATATGTCTCAGTATGTACTGACAATAAAATAGGATAATATTCTTTATATACATTTGAGATAGATGAATGAACATGATATAAGGATCTATAAGAGAGCTCAAGAAAGAATCGACTCCATCAGTCACTTATGTACTAACATCATTTCTTCTTCATCATAACTTAATGTTTGGCAGTGAAGTGGGCTATGGTCCATATAATCTAGGAAAGCTAAGTCTGAAACAGAGAGAGTAGCAATCACATAGCATTGCAAGCTCTCTGGCAGAGCTCAAAAGGTTTTTCCAGAAGTGTCATATCATGACTAGAGACAGACATTGCTAGTAAAAATTCTTAAATCTTTGAGATGATACAACTCTGCTTGGGGTCTTTAAAGATTTGCATCTCTACAGTATCTTTCAGACAATATGTAGTATATCTGCCATTTGGTGATTGCCTGAAGACTTGAGTTATGAGTCTCACAAATTGATATGAGAATGAAAACAAGAACAATTTAGTAAGGATGCAGCCATGTCTAGCAAAAACAAATGAGCATTTGCTCTGATTTTGGAAGTTCATTTCTAGAAATTTGCTAAAAAAAAAATAAATAGATAAAAATATTTTAAAGTATGTAGAAGACCAATTCCATCAGCCAGATCTGTGACTGCAAAATGCTTAAAATGGAGATCCCTCCCAAGAAGAGATGCTGTCTATGACTAGTGCATAGCACATTGGCAGGCTGCACAGTTCTATAGAGTAATGTAGAGTAAAATGTTTATACTGGGAATGGAAAATGCAAAAAGTAGTAGAATCATAAGAATGATATTAGTAATGAGAGTGATCACACACATATCTTACTCTTTAAGGAACCATGGTTCACACAAAATTGCAAATTGAACCTATGAAAGGGAAGACCAAGCTGCAGAAGGTTGGGATAAAAGTGTATAGACAACTGCAAATGTACTTTGTTCAGTAGATATGACTGTGGGAGGTAGAAATATTTCACCTAATTATAAAACAACTTAATTATTGAAAAATTCTGAACACAAACATAAGTAAAACAAAATATATGAATATGTATTCATATTTTCAGCAACAGAATTCTCCAGAGATCCTATGAAACAGAATTTTACAACACTTTCCTTGGGAGAATGTACTCTTTGTCAAAGTATCATAAAAATAAGTCTCAAAGTTCTTTTTAGTAACTGTATTATAAGAGGTTGTCATAGTAACATTGAAGAGGGGCTTTATATGAGCAATAAAGTGATTATATATTTGGGTATTACTGGAACCAAATTTTCAAGTTGAAGAAAAAAATCTGCATGTGTGTGTGTGTGTGTGTGTGTGTGTGTGAAGGTGCATATGTGCATTCAGTATAACAAAGTATTATAAATATCGCTAAAATTTAAATTTAAGTTAGTGGTAGCATTAATGCCCAGCATGTACAAGGCCCTAGGTTTGACCCAGCATCCCAAACCATAATGAAGGTGATGTCAACATGAAAGGTTCCTTCTGTAATAGGACAGATGCAAATGGCTCTAATAGTACATGATAAAACAAAATAGCAATGATACCCTTCTTTTTTTTTATTAGATATATTTTTTTATTTACATTTCAAACGACTTTCCCTTTTCTAGCCCCCCGCTCCCCGAAAGTCCCGTAAGCCCCCTTCTCTCCCCCTGTCCTCCCACCCACCCCTTCCCACTTCCCGTTCTGGTTTTGCCGAATGCTGCTTCACTGAGACTTTCCAGAACAAGGGGCCACTCCTCCTTTCTTCTTGTACCTCATTTGATGTGTGGAGTATGTTTTGGGTATTCCAGTTTTCTAGGTTAATATCCACTTATTAGTGAGTGCATACCATGATTCACCTTTTGAGTCTGGGTTACCTCACTTAGTATGATGTTCTCTAGCTCTATCCATTTGCCTAAGAATTTCATGAATTCATTGTTTCTAATGGCTGAATAGTACTCCATTGTGTAGATATACCACATTTTTTTGCATCCACTCTTCTGTTGAGGGATACCTGGGCAATGATACCCTTCTAAGGCTGAAAAGAGTTAAACAGCCACAACAGTATGGTAGGTGAGTGTCAATATTCTCAGGAATTCATTTGAACAGTTGGTCCCCACTGAAGATGCTGTTTCAGGAGGCTATGGAATGTTTAGGAGGTGGAGCCTTGCTGGAGGAAGCACATCACTTGTAACTGGCTTTAAGGGGTTATAGCCTCTTCCCACTTCCTGTTTCCTCTCCATCTACTTCCAATATGATGATAAACATGGGACCAACCAGCTTTCTGTTCCTTTTGTCAAGCTAGGCCTTTTAAATTGTGATGGAGTCTGTCCCTCTGGAACCAAAATTTGAAATAAGCCCTCATGGCATTTTATCACAGGACATAGGAATGTAGACATTCTAAGAGGATTGATAAAAGATGCTAAACTATCATTTGCAAGATTCTTAGCAAGGAAGATAATCTTACTGTCACCCAAACTACTTTTTTAAAATGTTGAGTACTAAGTAGCATAGTATAGGAAGTATAGCCATAGAATTAAAAAAAGGCATGAACACATGAAAAATACAACCTACATATGGACTAATGTACCCATAACTAAGCTTTGGACTCCATATTTCTTGAAAGCCAAGGAAGAAAGGGAAGTATGAGGCTTCCTTGAGGTTTTTTCCAATGATTAACTTTTTAAAAAGATTGCTAACAGAATGTTTGCAGGAACATAAAGACACACAAATGTAACCAACACTATTCTCCTTAAACTGGCTATGTTCTTATAAATAAAGCTTAGTTATTAACTTAGAAACTGCTAAAGCTCTCCTCTTTCTCTCTCCTGTCACACACAGACATAGACACAGACACACACACAGACACATACACACACAGAGAGAGACAGAGACAGAGACAGAGAGAAAGATACAGAGAGGTAGGGAGGGAAGGAGAGGGAGAGAAGAGGGGGTAGGAAGGAGAGGGTGGAGGGAGAGAGACCTGAGAGAGAGAGAGAGAGAGAGAGAGAGAGAGAGAGAGAGAGAGACAGAGACAGAGACAGAGACAGAGAGAGAGATGATCTTCATGTTGTACACACAGTTTTGTTTCTGAACACTGAAGCATTCTGGGCTGCTTTTTCTCATATAGCTTGCCTCTTGGCCTCTTTAAGTGCTTGATCTTAACTTGCAATCTAAGCAAATGGCTTATGCAAATTGTGTTCTCTGGCTATATGTTTCCCCAACACCTCTCCAGGAACAAAAAAGGTGAAAATACAAAGGAACAGGGCATTCTGCAGTGCCATTGCATGGAAGACCTTACCTCTTCTGAATGACCAAAGTAAACATTTATTCAGGTCTCCAGGCTGAGAGGGAACCAAAAGAGTCAGAAAATAAATGAAATGAAAATGAAACCAGGAAAGAATGCCTGAAGTCCTGGAAAGTGCAGAGAACAGAGGATTGAAGGTTCATGAGTAATAATGGGATTCCTAGGACACTGATATGGGAGTTATTCTCCTCTGTCCAATGAACAGACTTGTGCTGCTTCCTCTGCCTTGAGATACAAACCATAATGTCTTCCCAAAGTCTATACATTTTATAGAATTTGAAATTGTTACTTAATCTAAATCCAGCCTTACATACTAGTATGTACATTCATACCTATGTTGAGAAAATATGTAAATATACTGCCAAATGTTCAATTGAAACCCATTCCTAATCAAGCATGTGACGAGTCTACTGCTAAACAAATTCATAAACCCCTGATTTAATGATGAGGAATGGTGACATCTTATAATCATGACCATTACTTCCATTATTAAATACTTCACTTACAACTATATCCATACCTTTTGAAATGTTTCAAAAATGAGTAAATGTTTTACAATTAAATCTTATCAATATAACTTACATTATAGAGATGAAAGTAGATAACTAACGCTTGGAGGAGTTATTGTTTAATAAGGTCATGTAATCAGCATGTTCAGAGCCAAGCCTTGTAGGTTCAGTTCATTGTGTATGGCCATCAAGGCTGAGTTTTGACTAACAGTGACTCTAATTACTCAGAAAAACACTGAAATTCAAATTAAGATACAGACTCCATGGAATGCTCAGGTTTCTTATATGTTGACTAAACCCAACAGCAGGACCATCACAGGGCTTCTCATAAAGACAGATTCAAGAAGATTAATAGTAGCAATAATAGTCCCTCAAAGTCGCAATATTGTTTTAGCATTTATACCTCTGATATCTGCATGTGTATTTGTGCATTCTCGACATCAATAAATATTTTGAAACTAAAGTGTAGCTACAATATAGAGAACTTGAAATAAAGTTATTAAGTTAGAGCCAGAATTGACATCACTCCCCACTCCTTAAAAATGCTTGACAGTAAGCATGGTGTCCTTCTGGTAAACTCTTGTCTTCCTTTATTTAGGATTGTGCTTGTGTGCCTAAAGAGTTTCTTAGTCTTGGTGACGCTGATCCTTTTTATAGCATACCACTTTTCCTCTAGTAACTATGTCACAATCTGTAAAAGTAGCTTTTATTTGCTTGATATAATTGTCCTCTCAGAGACTTACTGCTGAAAAACCTCATCTTTTCTAGTTCTTTCTGAACTCTAACTGGCTGGTTCGACTCAGCTGGTCTGGCTCAAACTCCTCTCCATGCTGACTGATTCAATCTGGCTTTTCTGGCTTCTCAGTAAATTACTCAGGTTAGTCTCCAACTAACTCTGTCAATTTATTGTTTATTCTCTGGCTTCAGCTGCCTCTGCTGACCTGCACTGAACTGTATGAACACGTGAAGAAATGCAACTCTACTGCACTGCACTGACTGCACTGAACTGAATTTGACTAAACTCCACTGTGTTGCCTGAACTCAAGTGAACTGCTCTCTCTCTCTCTCTCTCTCTCTCTCTCTCTCTCTCTCTCTCTCTCTGTGTGTGTGTGTGTGTGTGTGTGTGTGTGTGTGTGTGTGTGTGTGTGTGTCTCCTTTCATGACAGTTGGGCATACTTATCTCTGACTCACTCTGTCAGATCTTTCTCTGATTCATAACTTTGTCTGCCCAATAATAAGATTTCACTTTCAAACATGGCTGCTTCTTTCTACAAACTAACCTTCCCTACATTGTTCAGGATTAAAGGCATATATCATCCTGAGTGAGGTAACCCAATCACAAAATGAATATTCACTCACTTGATAAGTGGATATTAGCCTAGAAGCTTGGAATACCCAAGACACAATTCACATATCAAATGATGCCCAAGAAGGAAGTAGAACAACGTATGGATCCTTGCATCCTTTGTAAAAAGGGGAAAATAGGCACAGAAAGAGGTACAAAGACAAAAGGTGGAGCAGAGTCTCAGGGAAAGACCATCCAGACACTACCCCACCCTGGAATGCATCCTATATACAGTTAAAAACCCCAGACACTATTATTGATGCCCACAAAGGCTTGCTGACTGGAGCTGGATATAGCTGTTAACATGTACCAACCTGTTGCTTTTTTCAACAACTGCTTGCTAGGTGTATGTCATACTAGACTATAAATACTGTAGTGGGGGAAAAAGATGCTGGCCTTGACCACTTGTAGCTTTGAATCAATCACAACACTACATGTGGGGCTGGGTTAGTGACTTTACAAAATATAAAATGATTATCTGTAAAATGTTTCAGAGAAAGAAATGTACTAGGATGTGGAGAGAGAGAGAGAGAGAGAGAGAGAGAGAGAGAGAGAGAGAGAGAGAGAGAGAGAGAGAGAGATAGGATACAATGTCCATGTGCCAAGGCTTCCCTAGTGTTATGATTTGAGATCACAAAGGAAAGATAACTTGAGCAAACTCAAGGTATAAAACCCAATAAAAGGTTATAGCAATCAGAAGCACTTGATACAGCAAGAAAGGACAGGAGTGGGAACCATCACCTCTTACATAGGGCATGGCAGTTAAGGACTCAACTTCTATAACACAGTGAAAAGCCTACACTTTAATCCTGATTCTGACATCCACAGCTGTGTTAGTACCAGTAAATTCTGTAAAAATTGTTATCAATTAATATTTTTAGTATTCTTCCTAATCAGTTTATTTTTAAGTATTGCTAGGGCTTGAACCGAGCAACTCACAAATGCTAGGCAAGTACTTTCCTGTTGGATCACACCTACGGGTCATGACCTTTCTGAGTAGTACCTTTTCATATAGCGCTGAATCTACTTTATATTTTCATGGAGATTAAGTTTAAAATGAGTAAGCAAGTGTGTGAGGAGGATTAAGCAATCCCTAAGCTCATCTCATTTTGTTTCAAATAGCCATTACTTTAAATAGGAGCTTGAAATGATTGATCTTGACAAAGTTGAATTCATCAAGTAGACAGTAGAAATCATGTCCCTACAAAATATAAAATGATTATCTGTAAAATGTTTCAGAGAAAGAAATGTACTAGGATGTGGAGAGAGAGAGAGAGAGAGAGGAAAATAAAATATTAAGGCTATGTTCTAGTTTTTCTTTAGATTGTATTGATTTTGCTTTAAAAAAAAAACCTATGAAAGAATACTTACCTATATAGATGCCCTTCAATTTGTGGAGGAGTTACTATTAATTAACATGTAATGAATTAAAAAATATCATAAGACACATATGTATCTAAGGCATCTAAATTGTCAAATACATTAACTAGGATTTGCTACCTTAAGTATTCCCAGAGCACTTATATTAGTCAACATTCAGAGAAAATTGTCTTCCACCAGTTTATTCAAAGAATATATCGATTATCTCATGTAACTAAATGAGTAAAATTGGGTATTTCTCTCTTATGACCCTGAGGTAGATAGGGAGCTATGATTTACTGCTGCCTATTACAAGAAAGCCTGTGGGGTGCTTCACAACTCCCCAGGAACACCAAACTCCAAACTATGCTCTCTCCTGAATGAATTTGACTTCCCCTTGCTATTAATTTGAAAAATCATTAAGTCAAACCAGCCTTCAGCATTTAAGAGACTATACAATCAAATGGCATCTGTCAATCACTACCAAAGCTTCTAACAACACCACAAGTTTACGGAGTTTATAAATTATGCTGGCTTGTTTCGTGTCAATTTGACACAAGCTAGAGTCATCTCAGAGGAGAAAACCACAATTGAGACAATATTTCTATAAAATCAAGCCATAGGCAGGCCTCTAGGGCATTTTCTTAATTGCTGATTGATGGGGAAAGTTCCCTCACAGTGCCTCTGCTGGGCTAGTGGTCCTGTGTTTTATGAGAGAGCAAGTTGATCAATTCTGAAATTTTGGATCTACAGGACCTGCCCTTTCACGAGCTTCAGCTTTTGAGATGGGAGCAGATGTTGGGGTGAGTCAACTCAGAGCCCTAGACTGAGCCTGGATGGAAGCTGAGATGGTCATCTCACCAGCTCTCCTGTGCCCACACCCCCAGGGCCAGCTCTACTGTGTGGCTCAGGTGGGGTTTGAGGCTCCCACAGTTTAGTGCTAGAGCCAGTTATAGGCGGGGCCAGCTTTCCCACTCTCTGGGTCACACACCTTGCCACAGGTGTTAGGGGGAGGGGGAAGCTCTTCTGGGCTTTCTTCCCAACAGCAGGATTTCCAAGATTCCAAGAGAAGTATATATAGATATACAAATAAAAAAAATCCCATCTTGCCATGAAAACTGTGGCGTATCTATCACACAGTTTACCATTTTGCTTAAACAGCTTTTCTCTCAAATGTTCATTGAGAGAGAACTTTAGTCTGGAGGAATATTAATAGTGTAGCAGAAGCCAGCAGCTTCTTTAGAGTGAAAGAGAGGAGAGGAGAGGAGAGGAGAGGGGAGGGGAGGGGAGGGGAGGGGAGGGGAGGGGAGGGGAGAGGAGGGGAGGAGAGGATTTATAAACAGATTGTTGTTCAGAAGTACTAAATTTTGATAGATTACATATAAGGTCAATTATTAATAATTATATTAGTTTAGAACTCAGTATAGACTTTCACATCCACATAACCAAATGTACAAAAACATAAATAATATTGGTGTCATTTCCCAAAGACCTAAACAGTTATCTACTGCAGATACAACAACTTGGGTTTATTTCCTAATTCCCCCACAGTTGCTGGAGTTAAGATGGCTGCATTTTATTCACAAGTGTGACTTTGCTTGTAGTTTTGTTCTTTTTTTTCCTCATAAAGACTTCATAGAAGCTTAAGGGGCTAATAATTTTTGGTGTGGGTATGTGTATGTTAAATATTAATGGCAGTTTTTGCTGAGATCCTGCCTTCCCCACAGAGCCTCTAAAGCTGAATTATACCTAAAGTTATGACATTACACAAGAGCAGCAGCTATCTTCTCCATAATGAAGTCATTTGTTCGCCAACCATAAACTATTATGAGCTGTGTGATGCCTCCTCTTCTTCCCCTGTCTTTTTGAGCATACACCTATTCACCTCTTAGCACCCACTTCAGTTTAAGGTGTCCCCTTTGGCGCTTGAGAGTTTAATATAGTTAGGTTAGAAAACATGAGTCCTTTCTCTAAAAATATTCATGCTTTTCATAACTTGGTAGCATTTGGTAATTTTTTTGTATGTTAATATTGGAATAAGTAAAATAAGGGATGGGTTTCTACTACATAGCTAGGTGGTTAGTCACTGTTTTGATTGGATATACTGGGGCATGGGTAGGGAATGAGGAGGTGGTCGTGGTGCCCACATATATGAATAAATCAGTATCTATAAATATTGCAATAAACTTATGAGGAATTGATAGCACTTACTAATTCTACCATGTCCTAAGTGCTATTTTATGGTATAAATAAATATGTAAAAGATCACATTAAAATATTCAGAAATGTATCTTCTAGGAAGAAGGTAGCCATGTGTAAGTGCCAAGAGGAAAGAAATCCAGATGGCTAATATGGCTTATAAAACTAAATATTCTAAAACACATCTCTAGAAAGGAATCTCTTTAAGCTGATAGCTCTGCCTCAAACACTGGATGAGGTAGGATTAAGATAGTTAGGCTTGTAGCTTCAGCCTACCTTTGAAAGAAATACTAAATCCCTGAGATCCAGTCTCACCCAGAGAACAAGAAACAAGAAAGTGCTCATCTCCAAGGGAAAATTGGGTACTACAACTCAAAAAAAGAAAGAAAGAAAGAAAGAAAGAAAGAAAGAAAGAAAGAAAGAAAGAAAGAAAGAAAGAAAGAAAGAAAGAAAGAAAGGAAGGAAGGAAGGAAGGAAGGAAGGAAGGAAGGAAGGAAGGAAGAAAGAAAGAAAGAAAGAAAGAAAGAAAGAAAGAAAGAAAGAAAGAAAGAAAGAAAGAAAGAAAGAAAGAAAGAAAAGAAAAAGAAAAAGAAAAAAGAGAGAGAGAAAACTGGATAGACATCTTTGCAATTTATGGAATGTTGCTCACAGGGTCATGTGAACCTGTAAAGTTTCAACACTTTATTTCTAGCTCCTTAGGCTGCTGTGGGAATTTGTGGAAACTTTAGGAGTCGGGGCTTCACTGGAAGATAAGTGTCTGAGGCAAGCCAGGAGGTTTTTCAGCCTGACTCTGCATTCTGTTCATTCTGCTTCCTGTTCTTCTGGGATACAATGACTTTCGGCATTTCATTCCTGCTACTATCGAGTCATCTGCCACATTATATGCTTTCAACATGGACTGCACACTTGACCTGCGAGCCAAAATAAATCTTTTCCTCCCTTACGGTGACACTTTTAAAAGGTGTTTTGTTATAGCTACAAGTGAAATATGGCCCTTTGGAAAATTTCTACTTTATTCAATTTTTCTTATAAACAAAGATTTTCTCAAATTTATACAGGCAATAATGTCTGGCATTGATAACCTGGTTTATAATCTGACAGGGTTATGCTACATCCTATGGTGTAATTCTCTAAAAACACTGCACACTTTGATTGACAAAGGCAGGTATGTAACATACTTCAAGCAAGAGACAAATGCTCCAAATAATAATCTCTATTTTATTGCTGTGTACAGAATTCCTAGAGTTGCAGAGTCTTTCTTTGTGTGCTAATACATGACCAATGTTCAAAAGAGAATGCACATTTGTTAGTGTTTGTGTGAACTGTTATATAAATGTCTGTTAGACCCATCTGATTATGTCATTTAACCCTAATATTTTCCCATTTCTCTTGTGTTTATTTGGTTTTGGTTTTGTTATTTTGTTCAGATGACATGTATATTGGGTATTGAAGTCACCCACTATTACTGTGTTGGGACTAATCTGTCCCCTAAATTTGTCCATAATGTTTTGTGACTTTGAGTGTACCTGTACTAAGTAAGTATATGTTTATAATCATCTTATCTTGATGAAGTATTCCATTGATGACAATGAAGTAACCGTCTTTAACTCTCCTGACTTCTTGGGAGTCTATTTCACTAAGTATTAAAATAAATCCTATGCCTTATTATTTCTTAGTTCCATTTTCTTAGAATACCCTTTTCTCCCCTTTACATTAACGTGGTGTCTATCTTTGGTAGTGGAGTCTCTTTCTTGGAAGCAATAAAGATGTCTCTTGTTTTCTAATAAAATCTGCTCATTTATATCATCTTATTGGAGAAATGGGACACTCAGTAGAGTTATTACTGAAAGCTGTGCATTGATTCTTGTCATTTTGATGATTTGATGGTGTTTTCTCAGGCTTTCTTCTGATTAATAGTCTTGGCATTGCTTAGTTACTCCTGTGGCACCGTGCTGAGTTTATCCTTCTTTTCAGGCCAAGTATTCCTTCAGGGTCCTCTCTACCACTAGCTAGTTGGTCACAAGTTTCTTTAGTCTATTTTGGTTAGAGAAAGATTTTTAACTTCTCTAATTTTAACAAATAATTTTGTTGAGTATAATACTCTGGGATTGAAGTTACTTCCTTTCAGTATTTGGTATACATCTTCTAAGGCCCTTCATATTTTAAGTATTTCTGTTTAATAATGAGGAGTTGTTCTGATAGCCCTGCCCATAAAGATGACTTGACCATTTTCTCTTGCTACTTTCATACACTTTCTAATGCATATTCGCTTTGTGTTTTAACTCTTGTATACCAGAAGGAGTCGCTTTTTTCATCCTGTTGATTTGGTGTTCTGTAGGTTTCTTGTGACTTGATAAGCATTCTCCGTGAATGAAAAATTTTTCTATGATTTTTTTTTGAAAATATTCTGTCCTTGCAATGACTGTCTCTGATGCCCCTCTTCCTTCTCTTCTACTTTCTTCTAGATGGAGTCTCTCAGAAAACAGTTATGTTAGAGTTTATTCTGCAAGCATAACAGTGTCATTAATAGTGTCAGAGGTTGGCTCTCTCCCATGGGGTGGATCTCAAGTTGGGCCAGACATTGGTTTGTCATTCCTTCAATCTCTTCTCCATCTTTAGCCCTGTAAATCTTGCAGGCAGGACAAGTTTTGGGTCAAAGGTAGTGTGGGTAGATTGGTATCCACCTCCCTCCATTGGGATTCCCTCATGGCTAAGGAGGTGTTCATGTAAGTCTCCATATTCTTAGTTGCTAGCAGTCTTAGATAAGCTCACCCCCATAGACTGCTAGGAACCTCCCCTGTTCTGGGTCTCCCAGAGATGACACCTACACCAATTTCCAGTCTCTCTCAGCCCTTTCCCCAATCCTCACCACACACCTGATCCCTAAACCTATTCTCTTACTCAACCCCTTTCTCATTCTCAGTTCCCTCCATCCATCCACCTCTGAACTCTATTTTATTTTCCCTTCAGAATGAGATTCTAGCAGTTCTCTACTTGGTTAGCTGCTACTAGGCAATCTCCCTTCAGAAGTTTTTAATTAGATATAATCAAGTAATTGTCGCTTTCCTATGAGTGCATCTGATTATGCTACATGCCACAAAGTGCAATGTAAATACAGTGCATCAGAAAAAGCAAATAGTACTATTTATGGTGTTGAAATCTTGGGTCTGACTTCTCTAATACTTGGACTAACCTGGCAGTATAAAATGTAATTTAGTAGACAAATGATAGTGTGGTAATATGACAGGCTGGCATACTAATGGAAAAGAGTGGGGGGTGTAAAGTCTTGGCAAGTCTAGAACAGCTGGAAAATGCTTAGGTATATCTTTCCACACAGTTCTCAACATGTCTTGTTGTTGGGCTTCCTCTCATTATGGTGGCTGTAATGGTCCAATGTTGTATCTACTGTCTGCCTAACCCCTAGACAAAATGATATAAACAGAAAGTCCAGACACTGTGGGGTCCCATAAGCCTCAATCACAAGAGTTCTAAAGTATTGTTTATCACAATCTCCAGAGATTTTGGGTTATGTAGTCACCATACTAACCTAGGTCTGAGGATGATTGGCAATGAACTTGCAGCCATCCTAGTCTAACCCACTGAAGCTTATGTTTTGAGAGCTGTGTGAAGATGTCACATTTATGGGCATAGCAAATTTTGACAAATAACATATGTAATAGTTAAGCCATCATTCAATGATTTGTAACATCAGAAATCTACCATTTGTGGATTTGAGATGTAGACCTATTGAAAAGTTGATTTTTTTTTTATCTGTAAACTCTGCTTCACCCCTTCTAGAAAAAATTGTGTGGAAGAGATACATGATTTTGTGAAGATGTGAAACCATGAAAAACAATCACAGATTTGTAAGATATTATCAAGATAACTCATTTTCTTCTGAGAAACAAAAGAATCAATAAAGCAAAAAATAAAATCCTTTCTTGGGTCCTCCCTGTTATTTACCATCATTGGATCTGTAGATTGTAGTGTGGTTATCCTCTACTTTATGGCTAATATCCACTTATAAGTGAATATAAGCCATGCATGTTTTCTGAGTCTGGATTACTGGGATATTTTCTAGTTCCACCCATTTGCCTACAAATTTCAGGATGTCTCTGTTTTTAATAGCTGAGTAGTATTTCATTGTGTAAATGTATCATATTTTCTTTATTCATTCTTCACTGAGGGAAAGTTGCTTTGAGTTTCTCACTATTACAAAAAGGTGCTATGAATATAGATGAGCCAGTATCCTTCTGGTATGGTGGAGCATAATCTAGGTATATTCCCAGGAGTGGTATAGGTGAGTATTGAGGTAGAACTATTCCAAATTTTCTGAAAAACTGTTAGATTGATTTCCAAAGTGATTGTACAAGTTTGCACTCCCACCAGAAGTGGGAAGAGTGTTTCCCTTGATCTATTACCTTGCCAAAACTATCACTTAAGTTTTGGATCAATCTAACAGGTGTAAGGTAGAATTTCAGGATCATTTTGATTTTCATGTCCCTGGTGTCTAAGGACATTGAACATTTTTTAAAGCATGTCTTGACCATTTAGAATTCTCTATTTAGATGTATACCCCATTTTTAAAATTTGGTTATTTAGTCTATTTAGATGTATACCCCATTTTTAAAATTTGGTTATTTAGTTTGTTGGGGTCTGATTTCTTCAGTTCTATAATCAAAGCATTGTGCTATTGATGTATAATTATATGAAAATACATGCATTTAAGGTTAAAAAAAAGCAGAGCCAAGTATGTTTTAAGGCAGTCTTTACTGAGACATAATACACAAGTTATAACACATAGTTCTCCCATCTTTAACTATATTATTAAATTATTTTAGAATAGTGAAAATGAGACAACAGTACAATTTTAGAAAATTTTCACGAGCCTCTAAAGAAATCTATAAGCATTCTCTCTTTGTCCCTTATCCCTAGAAATTCTTAGGAAACTATCAGTCTATTTAGTGTCTCTATGAAGTTCTTTCCTTTGAACATTTTTTAAAAATAGAATCATACAATATGGGCTAATTTTGTCAGTCTTTTCTTACCTTGAATAAAAATTTACCTTATTCCTTTTACTAGCCAAGTACTATTCCATAGCTCTACCTTCATATTTTCTTCTATTATAATTCCAAATGGTCCACTTAAGAGTGAGTGGAACATAAATAAAACCATAGCTCCATGTGAGCTCAAACAGTGTTGATATTATTTCTATCAAATTTTTCATTGCAGCAAGAGAATCACTAGCTGATGTTATTCGTTCTTATTGTTCATAATTCAAAGGCAGTGTATATGGGCATAGATCCTTCTTTCATATATTCCATTTGAAATTTTTAACCTAAATAAGTCGATGCAGTCACAATTTTCAACTTCTGGAGCCCTCAGAACCCAGTGCCTCTCATTCCTTTTCACCGGTAAGTACAATCAAGTTGGGGTTGTTCTGTGAAATGCACTTTTCAAACCTGTGCCTGGGCTTGGAGCAGAGACTGGGTTTGTCAGGGTCTGTGGAGCAGGAACAACGGAGGCAGGCTTTCCCTCCACTCTAGCAGCTCCAGTATTTGCTCTTTTCCACATGTCTGAGCTAATGACTCTGCTGATCTGGAGCAGAGGATTACACTAAGCCACTCTTTGTAATGCTCGCTTGACTGAGGATGAACTCAGGATGAAATGATGTTTGTAATGTTCTTTCAGGAACTGCAAGGCTTTGAATTTGTCAAATATTTATATTCTACTATTAGGTACAAAGCATATCTAGCAGCTACCTGTCTCTTTACCTATAAAATTCTGCTGTTTTTTTTTCAGTCCTATACCATTTTCAAATGGCCTACAGATATTGTGGAGATAACTCTAGATAAAATATAATCTTAAAATATTTGAGTCAATTCCAAATAAGGGTGCTGATGTGATATACTGAGCCATTGGTTTATAGTCAATGATTTAAGCTAAAGTATAGACAGGGTTCAAGTTCATAGTTGCTCACCTTTCTTCCGTATACTGCTCTTTATTCCCTCAAACATCCTAACTTAACTTGGAAGCTATTATCTACAACTAAGATTGTTGCCATTCCTCCTGGCTCCATTGTGAGATGGTAACAGCTGATCAGGAGTGGAAAGTATCCTTAAACGTCTCTGTCTGATAGTAAAAATAATTCTTCAGAGACATCAGGACATCTACTATTCTAGTAATCCTTTTTCTCCATAAGAAGCAAAGATGCCTGGGAATTAAGTTATAAAGGAAAGCAGAGAATTACATCTTTTCCCATTTCCATTAATAATCATTGAATTAACTTTATAAAGAAAGATTTGTTTTGTTTCATGGTTCTGTCTTCTGGTCTAAGACAAGGTGACCTAAGGATTGAGACTGCAGTGAATTCAGCACATTGTCACTTGGAGTGCTTGGAAAATGAAACTACTCTTCTTACAATTCTTTTATTTTTTCCTCTTTTTTTTATTCGATATATTTTTTATTTACATTTCAAATGATTTCCCCTTTTCTAGACCCCCACTCCTGAAAGAGAAACATACAAAAGGACACAATATCCTTCAAGATCATATCTTGATGACTCAAGAGCCTCCCAGTAATCCTGCATCGTGATGTTCCATGATGATTCAACTCTTCGGACCAAACCTTCGACAAACAAGAAAAAACAAAAACAAAAATAATCATGGAAGTCTAGTATCATCAAATTAGATAGTGATCAGAATCCATGCTCATGGTGTAAATATGATTTGCAACAATTAGAGAAAAAATTTCAAATTTAGAATTGGCAAGTAATATACATAAAGATTCCACTGGAAGAAACCAGAGGCTCTTGGAATATAATCATGAGTATTTTTTCAATTTGTTATTATTCATCACTTTACAGCTCAAACCTCCATATTCACACTGAATATCAATATTTCCAGCAATCCCTATATACAGAAGAGAATAAGGGGCAATTTATGGCCAGGGAAACAAGCCACTTGGGAGACACTCCGACAGTGGCAATTATGGGCATTGTTAATTCTGACCCTGTGGCCAGAAATACCCAGTAGTATATCATTCTAGTCCTAGACGCTCTTCCAGCTCAAAGCCTGCAAAGCAGCATCTTCATAAATGAGGGCCCAGTCATCTCTTAAGTCCTTGGATATTTGGAAAGTCACATGGGATCTGGTCTGATAAACTGGACTCTGTCCAGATCATATAGAGCAGGGCTGTGACAGGGGACAGGCCAAATAACTATAAATGTTGTAAAATAATGCTTCCTTTTTTCCTTACAATTAAAGCTAGCTGCTCTTTCTTGTTAGTATTGCATTGGGGGACTGGGAATGAAAGCACTAACAATCATAAAATTAAGAACACATGCAAAAGTCAAAGTAGTCATACAGGAACACAAGTCCTTTGCTAGAATGGAGGTTTTTTTTTTTTTTTCTGGGAAACTAGTGAATAAACAAATGGATAAATTTGCTTGTAAAAATCTCTAGGAAGGTCAATGTTTTTACCAAGATAATGAAAGTGGCAAGCAGCATGCTGTTTTATTAAGTACTGCCAGCAGGACAAGTGCAGAGCAAATCCAGAAAAGAAAATGTTACAAAGGCATGTTTACATGTCCTGGGTTGAATGGTGATTGTCAACTTATAGAGTATAGAGGTGACAGGGGGCTGGAAATGCAGAGAAACTAGATAGGTGAACATTCTCAGAACTATTCCTAGAGTCCACAGGATATGCTTACCTCTTCTACCACAGAATTAGCTTCTTTGAAGCTGGAAATGATTCAGTCATTAAAGTGGTTGTCGTGCAAGTTCAAGGACAAAAGTTCTTATCTCCACTGTCTACATAAAAATCCAGGTGTAGTGGCACACATCTGTAATGCAAGGACTAGGGGAAAGGGTCAGGTAGAGCCCTGAACCACTCTGGCAAGAGGTCTAAAAAAAGAGGAGCAGCAATTTTGTGAAAGATCCTACCTTTAAAAAGTAAGATGGAGAGCAAATAGCAAAGACATCCAATATTAATGTCCCTTCCACATGATCATGTGTTTATGTGTATGTATACCTGCATGCACACAGGAATGCATATGCTCACATGCACAGGGACACAATCACACACACACACACACACACACACACTTTGCACTTACTTCACTCAGTTTGATAAAAGGATAACAATTCTTTTGTTTATTTGCTAAATATAGTGTGCATATGTTTATCTGTATCTATATTCATGGTCTATAATCTGTGAATATGTAGCTATTCATTGAGGTATAAGAAGCTATTTACAATCCTAGAAGTGGAACGTGCAGAATAATCATGACTTTGATACACTAACAGGAGCCAGTTCTTTATAAAATTGTAAAGTACGTGGTTTTATTGATGCTAATAAACTAGGGAAATCCAGCTCCTTATCCTATTTTTCTTAAAGTTAATTATTTTCTGAGAATTTAATGAGTAGTAGACTTACATAATTCCCACCTTTACTCACCCATCTCCTACTCCCCTAGTGTCCTCATACACTCTTAAAGTCCTGACTTCTCACACTGAATCTAATAGAAGAGAAAGTGGGAAAGAGCTTTGAACTCATTGGCACAGCAGGAAATTTCCTAAACAGAACTCCAGTGGCACATGCTCTAAGATCAAGAATTGATAAATGGGGCCTCATGAAACTGGAAGCTTCTGTAAGGAAAAGGATATGCTGGTATGGATGAGTGTAAGTGTGTGTGTGCATGGATACCACAGATTGTCACTAGTGTCTTCCTTGGACATAGTCAATAAGACAAATTGCCAACCTACAGATTGGGGAAAAAAATCTTCACTAACTCCACATACAATAGAGGGCTAATAGCCAAAATATATAAAGAACTAATAAAATATATAAAGCAACTAATCACCAACACACCAAACAACCCAATCAAAAAATGGAGTATAGAACTAAACTGAGATTTAACAACTGAGGAATCTTGAATCGCTGAGAAGCACCTAAAGAAATGTTCAGAGTCCTTAGTGATTAGAGAAATGCAAATCATACCAACCCTGAGATTACACCTTACATCAACTAGAATGGCTAAGATCAAAACCACAGGTAACAACACATGTTGGAGAGGATATGGAGAAAGAGGAACACTCCTCCATTGCTAGTGGGATTGCAAACTGGTACAACCACTCTGGAAATCAATCTGGAGATTCCTCAGAAAATTGGAAATACATATACTTGAAGACCCAGATATATCACTCTTGGGAATATACCCAAAAGATGCCCCATCATCCCACAGGGGCACATGTTCCACTATGTTCACAGTGGCCTTATTTGTGATAACCAGAAGCTGGAAACAACCTAGATGCCCCACAACAGAAGAATGGATACAGAAAATGTGGTTCATTTACACAATGGACTACTCAGCTATTAAGAATGCTGAGTTTTCTTAGTACACAAGATATAGTCTACAGAACTCAAAAAGTTCAACAAACTGAAGTGCCCAAGTGAGGACACCTTAGTGCCACTTGGAAAAGATTACAAAATAATCACAAATGGGAATGGAGGGTGGGACCTGTAAAGGAAAGTGGATGGGGGGGGGTAATGGGGGAGAGGGGAACGTGATCTGGTATTGGGTGAGGGAGAGGGACTGAAGCCCTGAGGGCCAGCAGAGGGAATGGAAACAGGCAATCTCAAGAGATAGGAGGTTGGGGCAACACTCCAGAATGCACCAGAGACATGGGAGGTAAGAGACTCTCAGGACTCAGAGGGAGGGACCTTAGATGAAATGCCCAACAGAAGGGAGAGGGAACTTATAGAGCCCACCTCCATCAGGAAAACAGGGCATTTAATGAGGGAGGGGGGTCACCCCACAGTCATAACTCTGACCCACAATTGTGCCTCTGAAAGAATTACAGGGACAGAAATGGAGAGGAGCCTGAGGAAAAGAAAGTCCAGCAACAGACTCAAAGTGGGTTTCAGCTCAAGGGGAGGTCCCAAGTCCTGACACTATTGCTGAGGCCATGAAGAGGTCACAAAAAGGGACCGAGCATGACTGGACTCTGGAGGACCCAGCAGGCAGCTCAAAGAGTCAGATGCAGATATTTGCACCCAACCAATGAAGAGAAGAAGCTGACCCCTGTTGTTGGATTAGATAGGGCTAAAAGAAGCTGAGGAGAAGGGCAATCCTGTAGATGGAACAACAGTCTCATTTAATCAGGACCCGGAGATCTCTCAAACACTGGACCACCAAACAGGCAGCATACAGCTGGTGCTGATACGAGGCTCCCAACATATATACAGTAGAGGCCGAGTCTGTGTTCATTCAGAGATGATGCACCTAGCCCTCAAGAAACTGGAGGCCCAGAAAGTTTGGAGGTAGGTAGGATGAGGGGTGAAGACATTTACGTGGAGACAGGGGGTGGGGAGGAGGTATAGGATGTGGAACAATCAGAGGGTGGATGGGAGTGGAGGGGAATAAAATATGGGAGTGTAAAAAATTAATTAATTATTAATTTAAAAATGTAACTATATACACAATATATATACATGTATATACATGTATATATGTCCATAGACACACATGCATATATGTACATATATACCCATGTATATATGTATATATATATATATAATTTTGCCCAACATAAGGGTTTTTCTTAGTAAACCATATTGTAGCGGTTTTGTGGGTACAACTTTTCTGTCATCTCTAGAAGACATTACCAGCAGGTGTCTTTTTCCTCTAGTTCTTACAATCTTTCTGCTACCTGAGTCTTAGATAGCACTGTAGATGTATACTTTTCTGTGAGTATAAAGCTAAGTCTATAAAATACCATTAGAAATTACTTAGAAAATGGCAAGAGTTGATTCTCCTGTATGGTTATGTGACCTCTACAGCCACAGATAGCTGGGTATGTTTGCAGTACCAGGGATGAATCCCTTTGTATGGAACAGGCTTTAAGTCCAATTAATTAGTCACCCAGGGGATATAAGGACCACTATTGGGCTTTTAGGGATATCTTGCCTCACTGGTCATTGTTTTAGTTCACAGCCTTTACAGCTGGGTAAGACTATTGATTGCTCTTTTCCCCCCGGCGGTTTGCACTGCACTTTCCAATACCATGAGAACCATTCCTCAGAGAGGAGGCTTCAAGATCAGTTCTGGCTCAATTCCTTCAAATTCTGGTTCCACCCTATCTTCAGTAATAGGGCTCCTCCCTTTGCACTTTTGAGAGACAACCAAGGACAATTGGTAATGGCTTATGTTATTTGGGGAGTCTGGTGGACCACCCTGACCAAAAATCAACTTGGAAGAGTGACCTTTTGTGTCTGGCACTATGGTTTTTGTTAGATAGTCTATGACTTTTGGGGAGAGCACTATTGTCCAGGTGGGATAACTCCATTCACACCATATTTAAAAAAAACTATCTCTCACTGTGTGTGTGTGTGTGTGTGTGTGTGTGTGTGTGTGTGTGCATTTTAAGCACACAAATAATGTCTCCCTGAGCCCTTTTCAAACATGCTAACCTACCTCTTAGAAGTACCAGATCATGTCATTCTGCTAAAATATATCTTTCCATTGTCTTAAGTCTCATTATCAAGTTCTACTGTTATGAACTCAACTGCCATATGCAAGCATTCAGAATCAAATGGATGCAGGCTATGACCCTAGAGTAGAGTATCATGCCTTAGCACACTTACCATAAGCCAACTGATCAAACAAAAGAGATATGGACAAAGAATGCCATTAAACTTTATAATGTTCATAACAGAAAGAAAAAAACTCCCATGTTCACAAAAGTGGACAAAAGTCTTTTCCTCCAATAACTGGTTCATTTTTGATGATAGATTATTTTCTCTTGATTGTGTTAACAATAAAAATCAAAACCATATCCTCATATATGGCAGCAGTACCACTTCAAAAGATTTTTAAATTGCTTCCAAACAATGTTTTAATTATACTATTTTCAAAGGACAGACAAACTTTAAGAAGTGTTGTATGTGCTACGTACTTTTGTGCAAATTATTAAATGACGACATGAGAAAATGATGCCGAGAGCAGAAAAGGAACAAGTTACTCATTTCCCACTCAGAGAACTTATCATTATTTCATGCATTCTTTCAAAGATATATAGAAAGAACATTTAAGATGCTTTATTATACACATGGTATAGGACAGCACAATAAAGGCTTCATTTGTCAGGATCAATACCTCTATCTGCAAGAAATGTGGTTTTCAGATTATGACATGAAACTATTATTTATACTATACCATGGTGCATGAAGTCATACTACATCATGTATTTCTTGCTAGACTTCAGCTGAAGTACTATCCCCCAAAGAGCACACAGAGATCATATTACCAAAGGCCACTGAAACATACATGCTTGTCTTTAATAGTTTGTAATATTTGCTATCATTTGGTACAAAATAGAGATATTTATAATACATAAATTTCAAAAGTTTTGAGATGTATTTTATCTCAAATTTATAAATACTTTTACAACAGTATGCTCTATAATGTTTTTATCTTTGGGGAGTCATTTCACTTACAAGAAAAACAATGTATTGCATGTAACACAATGGTGACAGGCTTAGTGTCTATAAAAGGGAGAATAATGACTCCTAAAGATGTTTATATGTTAATGAAATTATTCTGGATTATCTATGGGTGTGCCCACTGGAATAACAAGTATTACATGTATCAGAGAAAGAAAAAGCCAAAGAAATGTGGTGTAATGTGCAATGTGATGCAATGACAGAATGAGAAACTAGACCAACTATTGCTAGTTTTACAGGGGCTGGACTTAAGCCTCCCGGCTCTTACACAGCAGATGGTCTTCATATGGGTCCTGAACAACTGGAACCGGACTATCCCAAAAGCTGTTGCCTGTGTGAGGGGCATATTCTACTAGCTGGACCACCTTGTCTGGCCTCAGTGGGAGAGGATGCACCTAGCCTAGCAGAGACTTGAAAGAAAGGGTAGGGTGAAGGATTGTGGGAGAGGGTGACCAGGATGGGGAGAGTGAGCAGGATGTAAAGTGAATAATTAAAAAAAAAAAAAAACAACTTCCCAGACTCAAAAGATGAATCATGGTATGCACTCACTAATAAGTGGATATTAACCTAGAAAACTGGAATACCCAAAACATAATCCACACATCAAATGAGGTACAAGAACGGAGGAGTGGCCCCTTGTTCTGGAAAGACTCAGTGAAGCAGTATAGGGTAAAACCAGAACAGGGAAGTGGGAAGGGTTGGGTGGGAAAACAGGGGGAGGGAAGGGGACTGATGGGACTTTCGGGGAGTGGGGGTCCAGAAAAGGGGAAATCATTTGAAATGTAAATAAAAAATATATCGAATGAAAAAAAAAGACACTCTAATGACTATACTCATACAGAATATTGAACAAATATTTATCGACTACTTGGTCATGGCATGGGATAGTCATTGAGTAGCCAGCCCATCACTGACTATCCTCTAAGTTCTTTGCATGTATGTTGTTTTGCTTACCCTGCATGACTAAACATTTTGTATGATTGGTATTATTCTATCACTATTATATAAAGAATTGAGATTCACATGGGTTAAAAAAAAACGAAGACAAAAAACAAAAAACAAAAAACCAAAAAACAAGTGGGCTATAAGCAAAGGTTGGCAAGCAGTCTTTTTTTCTTCCTTTTCTTTTTTCTTTCATACAATACAACCAAAATGCATCCTTTCTTCTCTCCCCTTCTCTCAGCTATCCGCCCCTCCCCCACCCCCCACCTTCCCGTTCTCTGGAGATCCTTCATTTCCCTTCAGGAAAGAGTAGGTATCCCAGTGATATCAACAGAATATGATACAACAAGATGCAATAAGACATATACCCTTATATCAAGGCTGAAAGAGTCAACCAGTAGGAGAGAAGGGCTTCTACTTTGCCTAGCAGGCAAAAGAGTAAGAGACACCCCAACTCCCACTGTTAGGAGTTTCACAAACATCTAAGCATGTGTGCAGAGGACCTGGCACAGACCTGGGCAGGCTCTGTGAACATTGCTTCAGTGTTTGTGAGCCCTATAAGCCAAACTTATTTGATTCTGTCGGCCATGTTCTCCTAGTGTCCTCAACCCTTTGGCTCTTAAAATCCTTCCTACCCCCTTCCATGAGGTTCCCCATGCTCTGCCAAATGTTTGACTGCGGGTCTTTGTAAGCAGTCTTTACAAGTAGGAAAGGAGGCTGTTCTAGAGTAAGACAAATGGATATTGTCTTAGAGGCTCCAGAAGGAATACAATTCTGCTTACACCATGACTACAATGAAGACTGATGCTAGATTTTGAACTTTCAGAATTATATAATAATTCTGAAATATTGATTGGTTTTTATTACTGGGTTTATGGTAACTTGTTTCAGTGTGATAGATAACTAACCATCTCCAAACTTACAAGCTTATGATAGCTATTCTCAAACACAATCTCTCTCCCCTCCCTCCGTCCCGCCTGCCATCTCTCTCTCTCTCTGTCTCTCTCTCTCTCTGCTGTTTTTCTCTTTCTATAACAGCATCCCAAAACATAAAGATGCTTTCAAGATGCCCTGCCTTCTTAGTATGCCTTTCACAACCTTTTGGTCCAATTTTAAATATTTTTCTCTATCAATATTACTAATATTCTACTACAAATTAATAAAACCCATCACATTTCTTTCAATTCTTCCTTTTAGTTAAAAAGATAATATTTATGAAATAATAAAACAGAGATTAAATATTTTTCAGGATGAGGAGAGTAGTAAGTCACAAATAATATCTCTTTACTTGTATGAATATTTGTTTCTTTCATGAAAATAGCTATTCTGAAGAACAAAATAATTTCTCCTGTTTCAGTATAAAGATATGTCTAATTTATAAATAACTCTAATAAAAATAGGGTACTCACAACTAGATAAGCTAATGAAAAAAATAACTGAACTTTTGAATATTGATTTCAGTTCAGGTCCAATGCCTTCAAATTGACACTTTGCACCCTTATTAGAAAGTATTTCTATTTGCCATAAAAGGTGCACGGTAAAGAATAATAGTAAAAAAGAAGATACTAAAGGATTGAAAACTCATTTCAGTTTTGTAAATAATGCATCCTGAATATTCTTCAATTAGCCATTCACTTGAATTTATCAAAATGCAGTATTCAGTTAAGCTGAAAACTAATCCCACTTTAAGCATGGCTCAATGTGCATTAAAGAAAAAAAAGGCAATGGCTGAGTGTGTGGAGCCCATCTGACTATGCATTCAGTGTGAGCGAATGGCAGCTGGAGAAAGAAAATGCTTTTCATGCAGATCAGCAAGTGTTCTACAGAAAGCGTTTCCACCGTTTTTTTTTTTAATAAAAAGATTTTTCTCACTTTTAATGCAAACATAATCATAAAGGAAAAAAAAAATCCTAAAGAATTCACTGTAAAGTTTGTTCTTAGAAAAGCACAGCAGGCTTTAAAATTCCCACTCATTGTGTATGTGTGTTTCCAACGATGACATACATACCGAATATAAATAGACGAGGATGGAAAAGTTGCTTTCAAGGAGTCATTTTTGACTTGGAAGATCATTCCCCATGGAATGATTTCTTAGCAGGAAAGCTAAGTTTATTTAATCCACAGTATGCAGAAATACTAGATTATATCTGAAGAAATAAAAATCTTGGCTAGCGCCCCCTGACCTCTGTTCTCACTTCAGTATGAAGTTAATCCACAGCCTAACACTCATTACCAGAATAAGTTTTGCATATTCGGACTTTATGTGAATAAAACAATACAGCATACTCTTTTCTTTTTTTAAAAAAAAAAATTTAGTACATTCTTTATTCATATTTCAAATGATATCCCCTTTCCCAGTACCCCCCTTCCTGGTAAGGTCCTATCCCATCTTCCCTCCCCCAACTTCTATGAGGGTGTTCCTCCACCCACCCCACTCCCACCTCCCTGCCCTCGATTTCTATACACTGGGGCATCTATCAAGCCTTCATAGGATCAAGGACCTCTCGTCCCATTGATGCCTGACAAGGCAATCCTCTGCTACATATGCAACTGGAGCTGTTTGTACTCTTTGGTTGATGTCTTAGTCCCTGGGAGCTCTGAGGGTTCTGGTTGGTTGATATGGTTTTTCCTATAGCATACTCTTTTCTATGTCAGATTCCCTCATCTTAACACCACTTTTGAAATCATCTTTTAAAACTAAGTTAAAACAACAATGATTCTAAGTACAAAATTTAATTGAATGCACTTCATTTACTCCAAAAATCTTGTCCTTTTGACAATTCTACATATATTTTAATCATGCTCACCTCCTTTACCCCTCTTACCCCTTTCATGCCCCCTGGATTCCACCTTCTTCTCATAAGTCCCTCTTTTCCTTTCAAATTTTTATTAATTGTAATCTACCGAGTTTAATTAGGTTTGCTTCAATGAGCATGGTTGTGGAGTTATTTACTGGAGCATAGACAACTAAACACTAGCTATAGCACTGAAGATTGGCTCCCTTTCCCTCAGTACATTTAAATGATGTATAACTAAGAGTAGATAAAATTAATGAAAATGAAAATTCTGCCTCCAAAGGTAGATCTCCAATACCTTTCTCTAGAGAGCCAGTGTTGCTGAGTTTTTGAATGCCTATGGAGACAAATTTGATACACAGATGACCAGAGCTGGCCTGGAACTATAGAAATCCATCTGCCTCTACCTCCTGAGTGCTGGAATTAAAGACATGTGCCACCAATGCATAGCTTAGATCTTAAATTTTTAAAAATTTTTATTGGTTATTTTGTTTATTTACATTTCAAAAGTTATCCTCCTTCCTGATATCCTCTCTGAGAACCCTTCCTTCCATCCTCCTCCCCCTGCCACTCCACAATGGTGCTCCCTGACCCACTCCCACCTCCCTGCCCTAGCATTCTTCTATGCCGTGGCATCAAGCCTTTATAGGAACAAGGACCTCCCCTCCCTTTGATGACAGACAAGGCCATCCTCTGCTTCATATGTAGCTGGAGCCATGGGTCCCTTCATGTGTACTCTTTGGTTGGTGGTTTCGTCGCTTGGAACTCTGGGGTGTCTGGTTGGTTGATATTGTTGTTCTTCCTATGGGGTTGCAAACTCCTTCAGCTCCTTCAATCATTCCCCTAACTCCTCCCTTTGGGTCCTACTGCTAAAGCTGATGGTTGGTTATCTGCAAGCATACCCATCTGTATTGGTAAGGCTCTGGCCAAGTGTAGATATTCGTATCAGGCTCCAGTCAGCAAGCACTTTTTGGCATCAGCAATAGTGTCTGGGTTTGGTGGCTACATGTTGGACAGATCACCAGGTGGGGCAGTCTCTTAATGGTCTTTTCTTCAGTCTCTGCTCTGCTCTTTGTCCCCATATTTCTTTTAGACAGGAGCAAATTTTGAGAAGGGTGGGTGGCCCCATCCCTCAATCAGGAGCTATGCCTAACCTCTAGATATGGTCTCTACAGGTTCTCTTTCCCCTTTGTTGGGTATTTCAGCTAATGTCATCCATGTTGGGTCCTGGCAGCCTCTTGCTTTCCTGGTGCCTGGGACTTTCTCTTGGCTACCTCCAGTACCCTATCCCCTATTGCTACATGCTTCTGTTCCATTTCCTGATCCTGAGACCCTCTCCCTGCCTCCTTGAACACCTGATCTTGTCCCCCTCTTTTTTCATCTCCCCCTCCTCTCTTCTTCCAAAGTCCCACCCATTTCCTACCTCCTGTGATTATTGTGTTTCACCCTGTAAGGAGGACTGAGACATCCACACTTTGGTCTTCCTTCTTCTTGAACTTCATATATATGGTCTGTACATTTTTTGTTTGTTTTCTGCTTGTTTGTTTGTTTGTTTTAACTAACATGTACACTTGACTCTAGAAGCCAAATAACTTTAGCAAGTTGTTTCTGGAGTCATCTTAGGGTGGTTGTTGTTTACAAACTTCTTTTGCCATGGATACAATTGAGGCAGAGATATAGTTGCTAGAAAACCTTCTAGATTCTTTAAGTGAAATCTTTAGTTAGGGGGATCATAGCCTTGACTTGATCGTAGGTCTCATGAAGTTCTGATATTTTCTAGAATAAATTCCTCTCTTTGATCTAAAACTAAATCTGTGTTCTTGCTCTCAGCACTGATTTCACAGGCATTTCATTTGCATGACAAAGGCAGAAAAATAGGCAGCAAGAGGATGTTCCTTTGGTTTTCTGTGAGTTTGCACATTTAATTTGGGGTGACAGCCTTGTTTGGAGAGTCTTCCCTAACTCTTCTATGATGGAAGAAAGACTTGGTGCCTAAATATTTAATTAGAAGAGTTCAACTTGCTTCGTGTCTGTGCACAGTCACAGACATGCATGAGGAGCTGAGCCCTGAGAGCATCTATGAGGCAAGATTAACTTTCTCAGGAATTGGTGGGGATGTCATAGAAAGACATGATGGGTTCACATGGAAATTGTCAATTTAGCAAGAACACAATTTAGAGAGGAGAAACCTTGCTTTGCTCACTGACGCATGTGCAAGATGAGATGCTGGCAGCAGCATTGTGTATTTATGATAATTTTGCTATAGCGGGGCAATGGAGGCCATCTACCAGGGAATTGCAGTAATTAGATGAGGAAAGTGATTGTTCCATAAAACTCAGCTCAAATGTTACAGTGAAGCAGAGAGAAATGAAGAATAAAGAGTATTTCCCAAATCAGAAAAGATTGTTTTATTGTCTATTTTACAAGCATAGTTAGGATGTTAAATTGGAAACAAATCTAGCTGGAAAGCAATAACATAACAGATTTGGTCATCAAATTAATTCCGTTGTAATGGAATGTGAAATTTGACTGAAATGAAGAGGAATTGGATTTAGGCTGCCTGTGCTGGTGGCTTTCAATTATAACATAATACAATCCACATCCTTTTGTTAAACATAAAAATAAATGCTGAGCAAACAGAGGCAAACACTAAGCAAGAAACATAAAGGCATTGCCAATCGGGATGCTCCCAAGGCTTGGGTAGCAGATGATATGAAAGGCGGATATGTGAATAAATAAGTTAAAAGGCCCTCTATAGATCCACTGTAAGTAACTATATAGCTATAATTCAGGCCTTGATAAGAACCAACATCTCATGACACAGAGTAAAAGAACAAAGTTGGTAAGCAGTTTACATTTTTCTTAGTTAAACAGCTTTAGGAGTATCTCCTTAAGGTAACTTATATATGGTATAAGTTTTTTGCTTTGCTTTGCTTTGGATTTTTAGATAGAAAGAAATAATGTAACTGTAGCAGTGCTCTGGTAACCTATTTAACCATGGATACTTCTGGAAAGACATAATCTTGGGAGATAGGATACATTTGTTCGTGTCATAGTTTTTCGATCTAGAACATTCCAAATATAAATTTCCATCACTTTTTTTCTAGATGTCCTTTCTATCTTTTTATCTGTTTTGCTACTTAAGAGATAACTGGGCATGTCTATTCTATTTTTGATTTCTCTGCACAGAAGTAATAGATAAAGGCAGGCTGCCAAACCTCAGCTGAAGATCACTACTTGAACCCAGTGCTATTTGTGTAAACAAGAATCACTCATGATTTGTTATCTTCTTATAATATTAGCTACTTTTAAAAATAATTTACATATGCATGAATGCGGGTGCTCAAAGAGGATAGAAGAGGGAGTTAGATCTGCTGGAGCTGTAGTTTCAAGCAATTGTGAGATACTTGATATGGATTCTGGAAACCTAACTAGGGCCTTCTGAAAGACCAACAATCTCTCAACTGCTGAGCCATCTTTCTAGACCAAGGTAAATAGTATTTCATACTAAAAATATATAACAATTATATTATTTCAGATAGATTTAGATAAATAAAACACTATAAATAATTTCTCCTATTTCTCTTTATATATACTGTGGCTACTAAGATATTTTAAATTATATATGTACTCTGCATATATTTCTATGGAGTAGTGTAGAACTAGACTACGCCACCATTTTGGAATTGGTAACTGAGAAGTGAATGTCCTGGATCTCTTGGTAAGGCACACATCATCTCCAGAGGATGAGAGACCTGTAATTTTTTATTAAGTTTGTGATGTTCTTGGGAATTCAATGTGAGAGGACATACTAGCACATTATCTCCATGTTAAACATCTTGTTTGTGCAGCTAGCACCATGTATCTACCAACAGTAGACAGTTGTGTCATTTCCCAAGAAAGTGTTAACAAATGTCCATTCATTGTAAGTAGAATACCAAAGTAATTCTACAGAATCCAACTTGGAAACTAATGACTTTAAAAAGAATACTTGGCACTAATGAAATGAGTGGTTATTTATAGGAACATGGATGATTAGAAGGAAGCTATATCACCAAAAATTCCACCAAGAATGGATAATCACTCAGTCTATCTACAACTGTAGAGCTCTCTACATGACTTGTAAGTAGCTTAGTAGATGAGAAAGTCTCTTCTTCCCCTCACTGTTACACATAACCTTGAGAAAGTAGAGGGTTTATAAATCTTGATTCAGCAATCTCCTGAGACTTGAGAGATGGTTACTTCTACAGATGGAAGGTCTTTGTTCTAGAATTAAGAATACTGTTCTGATGAACAATATTGGATGACAATAAGCCTGTTTATTTAGGAGACCCAAAAGTAAGATCAGCAGCAGAAGAAATCCTATGTAGCTAATCAGTTTGCCAGAGAATCTACACATGGTTGGCTTGAAGTTAAGTAAGAATCCTTGACCAATTCAAGAAAAGCAATCTAGCTGATACTTTTGATGCTTTACCTTCATGGGCTGAGTGCTCTTATACACTGGATGGTGTGTGTTGATTATCAACACATTACATATGGCACCATTATCCAAAGCTGTATTCTTTCCAAGAAGGCTAAAGCCCATATAGAGGACTGTCAGTTAAACACAACTAATTGACAAGAAACAAAATACTAGAATTCCTCACCTTTAATACAACTGATGTCTAGGTGTCCCTGTGATGCTTCTTCCACCTCCTTTCCCCTAGAGAACTCTTAAAAATACTACCTTAGAAGTCAGAATATTTATAATATTTAATATTTAAAAAACTCTCCTATCCTTCAGTTTAGGCGTCTATTGAGAGAAGATGAGTTGTTACAAAATCGCCCTTCATCTGATAACTGTAACCTCAGCTTCATGTTTCTCATAGATATGGATAGCAAAACTAGGAAAAACACAGAGAGCTGTGCAGGGTATGAACAGAAGTTGAGAGAGAACTGGGATGAGTGACTGACAAGGGTAATAATAAACATTATTCAGTCTGCATGAAATCGCACTTCTTATCTTTTGGTTTTAAGATTATCAGTACTAGGAAAGGTCAAAGGCGCTAACTCTGAAGACCTTTCAGGGATACATTGTTAGACCTGGCTATCCAGAGCAGAAGTTATGAAGATGAAGGAAAGCAGGAGTAATACAAACATGATTACCAAAAGCCTCAGAAATAAGGAAGTCCTTCTCCTGTGGTAGCTTGGAGTAAGGCTTACAATTGTGCCACACAGTGTTTAGATGTAGAATTAACAGCACGAAACCTTCTTAACCAGGAAAAGTAAGCACAAGCATCATCTAGCCTTTTAGTTGTCCTTTTCTCTAGTGTTTGGTAAAGTTCTTTCCTGATCACCCTTTATGATTGTTCTGCATGTGGCTAAGCCCTCATTAATTCCTTATTAAACTAAAGTTTAAGATACTATAATACTACTGGTGACTTTAAATTATTTTCCAGTTCTAACTTGAACCATCTATTTGAGAGTATCAGTGCCAACTTGACATTCATATTTGAATGTCTAACAAATACTCACTTGTTAAATGGATGGCTCACCATTTCCTAAATCTTGTACTTATCAACTTGAATGCTGACACATAATAAGAACTCAACAAAATCAAGTCAGGTTTTAAAAGAATTATTACAAAAAGCAAAAGAAAGAACTGCTATATGTAGTTGTTAAATGAAACCCACTTGAATTAAAGATATATATTTGATATTAGAAACCTTAAGATAAACACTTTGTTGAAGCAGACTTCCCTTGATTTCAAAACAAATACTTCAGTTCTGCAAAACTCAATGAGTTTTTCTTTGTTTGAGTTTTTCAATGTATTTTTCTTATTTATCTTGCTTAGCATATTTTAAAAGAAACTAGGCATTCTGTACAAGGAAATGCACATCTCTAAATGTAGATTCAGACCCTCAGGTGCAACACTAGGCTGACTGAGCTGATGAAGGCTGACTGAGCTGATGAAGAAGCCCGAGAAAGTCTCCATGTGAATACATATGTACAAAAATTCAATTCAAACAGAACAGGCAGGACAAAGCAAACAAATGCATATGGAAGTCTATTATAAAAATATCAATAGGAAGCAGTTGACATATTAATATCAGATAAAATAATTTCATAGCCAATAAATTTAGTACAGAGAACGACATTAAAAAGCATAAAAAGATCCATTTAATATGATATAGCATTCAAAATATGTATATATCAAAGAGCTGGCAATAGGTGAAGCAGAAACAAGTAAAATTGAAAGGAATCAACCAATGCACAAATATACAGAAAAACTTCATAGTCTGCCTGTCAACAGTTCATAAAATATATGCTCAGAAAATCACCAACAGTACCAAGAACCCACAGGATTTAATATAAAGAAAACATCCCACTCCATAACAAGAACAGATACATTCTGTTCAGGTTTACACTCAGTATATTGCATGGTAGATCATATTTGAATTCACACAAATGCAAACAACCAGAAACATACAGAATATGTTCTATGAGGAAGATGGAATCAAACCAGAATCAAGTCAATAATAAAAAGTAACACAGAAATTGATAAAATTTTAAAAACCATTTCCAGTAAAGTCTTTAGAAAGATAATGAACAATATTACATAAATGTTGTGCATAAAATTATTACAAACAAGGAAGTTTTCCAGAAGAAAATAGCACAGCCAGTATGAAGAGATCATTTGAGATGCTTCATGAATTTTCAAAATATGGTGTTAGTAATTAAAAGTCTCAGCAGAAAGAAACCTCTAACTCTACAGAATTTCAGTAAATCTTGATATCAAATATTAAATAAAAGTAATACCACATGATATAATGTTTGCAAACACACAAATAACAATAACAAAAGCCCAGAAAGAGAGAAGGGAAAGGTATACTTCCTAACTTATTTTATGGAATTTGTAAAACACTCACACCCAAACAGAGAAATACAGTACAATGCCCACAGACACATACATGCACACACATGTACACACATACTCACACACACACAGAGTAATATAAATGAACATTGATATACAAGTCATTGCCAAGCATTATCAGATATAATTACATAATAACTGAATGAGAAGGCCCCACCCCAATGTAACATTTGAGACATACCACTAACATAAAACTAAGTCATAAAATCAACCACTTTCCTTCTATAGTCAAGTAAAATATAATGTTCCCTAGAAATTCTAACCATAGATCATTATAGAAATGGAGGAAATAAGATGCAGTTCCTATACAGTAGCAACAAGTGCAAGGGCATCCTTTTAGAGAAATTATATCATTTATAATTGCTTAAAAATCAAGATCTTAGGTACAAATTGAATAAAACATTTAAAGATTCTTAGGCAGAGATTATTAAAGAAAATATGCATTCATAGAAGGATAGACCATCTTTGCAGACTGCTAGAGTCAAAAGAATGTAAACATGCTTATACATCTTAAATATATTACAAATTTGATGTAAGTCATTTCAAAATCCAAAGCTTACTCTGTTAAAATAGGCAAGATTGTTCCAAATATTTATGTGAAATCCAAAACAATGAAATTAGATGTAAGCACTTTGAAAGAGAAATTATCCCCATTTTTATCTTGTTCCAACATTTATTATGTAGCTACAGTAATTAAAGCTGTGTGATATTTGCAGACCAATAGACATATACTTCAATAAAGCAAAACAAGAATCAGAAGTAGATCCACAAAAATATGTTCAACTAATTCTTAACAAAAGTATAAAATTAAATTTCACTGGAAGAAATTTAAGTACTGTTATTGGACATCCTTAGGCAAAAAAGAACCATTCAACCTCAGTTTTAAATCTTAATCCTATAAGTAACAAAATTGTTTCATAGAGTAAATTATAATCATAGAACTATAGAAATGTTCAGGATACAGGACTAGGTGTAAAGATTTTAGAATTGACACCACAAGTATAATTTATGAAAAAACAAAACAATAAATTAGACTTTCAAACTGAACACAGATAAGATGAATAGATAATTTAATAGATAATAAAACTAACTGTCCAAATAGAATAAAATAACAACAAAATACATTATCTAGAAGAATACCAATATCAGTCAACCCTTCCAAAAGCAAAGAACTCAAGCAGAATATTAATAAAAGATATGGAGGGTATTTTCATCAGAAAGTACCTAGATGGCAAACAATACCTTGAAAAGGGTATAGAACATCACTACATACTGTGAAACAGAAATTTAAATCACAATGTGACATCACTGCACATTTATCAAGAGGGCTAATAGGAACTGCAATAATAAAACTGGAGATATAGCTCAGTTGAAAAAGGCCCTAGATTTGATTTCCAGCCCCACATAAAACCCAGTATGATGGTGCATGCCTACAATTGAAACACTCAGAGGATAGAGGCAGAATTAGCAGTCCAAGGTCATTTTTTACTACCTAACAAATTCAAGACCACAATAGGTAATATGAGAAAAATAAAATATTAATAACAGCAATATCAAGAGATGGCCAGCACGTGATACAACTATATCATTTGAACACTTCTGTTCATTGGGAAGGCCGTATGAGAGACAAGAGCTCTCCCGCCAAGCTACCAACTGGCTTATTATGCATATGGTTCTGAGATATCACTAAATTGTCTATCCTGATCTTGCATTCACTCCATGGACCAAGCAGGCTTTACTCCTATGATCCTTCTGCCTCAATTTCCCAGATTATTGTAGTTGACCTGTGCTGTCAGGGCTATCACACTGATGTATTTGTAGGGGAAGATCAAATGGCACAGTACCGTTGGAGAACCTTTAGCAACTAAAAAAAAATTACTAAATATGCAACTATCACATGACTAAACAGGTGCAACTCTGGGATTTAATCCAAGAAAATAGAAATTTATGTTCATTTATTAAAAGCCTGGACACAAATGTTTATAAGGGCTTTATTTGGAAAAAACTCATGCATCTTTTAACATAATCACTAATATAATAATCACTAAATATATCCAGAGAATTAAATAATTTGGTAATTTAAGAAAATGAACTCAATCCATATTTTGGGGGTTCTTTTGTTTCATTTTGCTTTGTTTTGTTATTTTTATCTCATTTGCATTTCATTTTAATTTGTGGTTGTTGTTTTTGTATTTTGAGACAAGGGGAAATGTGAAGTGGGTGTACAGGAATGTAAGATAGATCTGAGAGAAGTTTGGTGAAAGAAAATATGATCAAAATATATTTTAAGAAAAAATTAATTTAAGAAAAATAAAAAAAGAAATAAAATACTGTTGCAATTGTTAATCTGGATGGATGTCTACAAAATCACATGACTTTGGGGAAAAGCCAACTCTAAAAGAATAACTGCTCACATTGATAAAATATTCTTGGAGGTTAAAACTCCATGTAAATGGAGAACAGATTAGCAGTTATAAAAGTCTTAAGATGAGCTTGAGTTTGAGAAAAATGGGTTGTAGCAACATGAGGGACCCTTGACCCAGAAGAACATGCTATATCTTAGATGACAAAAATGGAGCAGAGACTGAAGGAAGGGCCATCCAGGGACTGCCCCACTTGGGGATCCATCCTGTCTGCAGACACCAAACCCAACACTATTGCCATGGTCAAGATGCACTTGCTGATAGGAACCTGGTATAGCTGTTCCTTGGGAGGTCTGGCCAGCAATGGACCATGCAGATGTGGATACTTGGAGCCAAGCCTCACACTAAGCTCAGGGACCCCAATGGGGGAGATGGCAGAGGACTGGAGGAGCTGAGGGGGATTACAACCCCATAGGAAGAACAACATGGGCTGGCCAGGCTACCTGGTGCTCCCAGGGACTAACCAACAACCAGGGAGTATACAGGGAGGGATCCATGGCTCCAGATACATATGTAGCAGAGGATGTATTTGTCTGACATCAGTGGGAGGGAAGACCCTTGATCCTGTGGAGTTTTGATGCCCCAGTGTAGGGGGTTGCTGGAGTGATGAGGCAGGAGAGGGTGAATGGGAGGGGAAGCTGCATAGAGGCAAAGGGAAGGGAGGAGAGGGAGGTTGTGGAAAGATAACCAGAAAGTGGGATATCATTTGAGATGTAAACTAATGGAATGATTAGTAAAAATACTATGTACAAGTTATGATATGGTAGCATGGCTTTTCACAATAACACGATTTGGGAAAATACACAATAGATCTTTCCACTTTAATTCTTACATTATTTTTTTCTGATTGAAAATTGAAAATGTCTTCCAACTTCTTCTATTTAAAAATAAAAATGTTTACTTGAAAATATTTGAGGAGTGTCCACATGGAGAGAGGCCAGGAATGTTGCAGAAGAAATGAGTGTAACAGGGCTAAAGGCGTGTTCAATTTCCAGATAGTCAACACTGAGTGTCTGTAAGACAACCATTTTATATACATTAAGTGTTGTTTTTTGATGAATCAAAATAAATTACTTCATTGTTGTTGCATTTGGAATGATATAAGATCCAGAATCATATCCAGGTGACATTTTATGAATTCCAATGGATACACACATCTATAAGGAAGTTATTTAAACAATCATCCATATATAATAATTTAAGTCACATATATCTGATGTTAGAACATACCAACATTAAAACTCAATCAACTCAGAATCAATTTGACTCAATTGGTCAAATAAAATTTAAGCAGCTTTCCCATTTTGTATATAGCTTAACAATGGAGTTCCCAAGCTATTTCTTATAACTATAGAAAAGACAAGGTAAATCTAATCTCTCAGTGTAACTCTTAGGTTAGGAAGCAGATTAGGGCTAACTGTGTCTCATCATTTCCTTGGATTGAGACATGTTTACTAGATCGGTGATTTGTTTTATCTCTTTAAAACTCCACCCTAGATCCAGTACTTTTGAGTAGAGAGTTATAAAATTGTTGATGAAATATCACAGTTTTAATTCTTACATAGAAGGGTCTTTTACACAAACTCAAAAATAGAGTATAAGGAAGAACTATTTTTCCCGTAGTATTTTGTCTGAATTTTCTTCCAGGGCAGGAAGAGCAATACAAACAGTCTTTATTTACATTGACCTAGAAAGGAAGAATTGAGTTATGTGAGTATGTATGTGAGCTTCTAAAATAGATCTTTAAAAACCTCATATCTGTCAGCCATCCTGTGTGTCTATCCTAGGATTCGTATTTTTATCAATCCATCTACTTAGATTTAATGCATATAAGCTTTTGTATATATATATACATTTTTTTCTCATCTGATCTGAAAAATGATCTCTCTAAGAACCATAGACTGTGTAACCAATACTTCAATACCAGCCATAAGATTTCTCCTCTTTTTTTTTTTTTTGACAAAGTTGTCCCAGGGACTCCCAAAAAACATATTAGCTATTAATGTTTGCTTTGGTTTCTTCTATGGGGTATATAAACTAAGGCCCTATTGAAGACACCATCCACTTCTAACAAAGGGCCCAGGGTTGCTTAGCCCAGTCCAACATGAGTCCCCTTTCTGGGGACTAGTTTTCATGGAACCAGGAGGTGATAAGTAAAATCCCAATGTAGGGAAGCAATCAATATTCCTTCAAAGCGATGATGCCTATGAAGTATGGTATGAGAACATAAGCATGGAGCAGTGGTACACACAACTTGGTGGGAATGAACAGCTCTCCTCTTAAATTGGACCCAAGGCCCAATCTACAGGAGAGACACCATGACTGGTACTGGAGACCTAACCGACACTCTGGGGCTAGTAAAGTCATCTTGAAGATAACCCTACAAGCACCATTTTATTAAACCAATATAAATCCTAACTTCTTTTAAGGTATTTGGACTTACACCCATAGATAAATATCACTCTCAGTACTCATCAATGAAACTTCTGAAACATATGGAGAGCATTACAGAAAGCTGCAAATGGTCAAAATCCATAGAACAAGAGATTAAGTGTTGCCCAGTTCCATCTGATAATATACAATATAATTCCTTCACCTGAACTCAAGTATCATTGCACAAAGTGGAACAGAAAGATTATAAGAGCCAGAGGATCAAGACATTTTTTGTGAGCTTGTATGTTTTAGAAGGTCTATACCCTGGATATCTCATCAGCATAGTTTCCTATGTAAGACTTGAACAAATAAAGGAGGAAAGCTGCCTTGGCCTCAATCTTCAAAACAAAACTACATGTAATAGCCTTCTCCCAGAATAGAGGGCCCCAAATGTGCATGGGACAATGAAGTTCTATGTATGCATTTGAATTTTCACTCTAATCTACCAAACCTTCATCTCATATCTAATTTGAGCAATTAAAAATGTTAGTCTTACTTGGCCATCCTTTATTATTAGAAATTAAATAGGAATGAAGCCGACATACTGTAAAAAGCAAAACTTTTAAGACTTAGAGTAAAACAATAGGATCCATTCTTATTTGTATTTGCTTAGTCAATGATGAAGGTGTGATGGCTAGTCTTGATTGACAGGTAGAATACACTTAGAGCAGTGTTCTCAATCTTCCTAATCCTGCGACCCTTTAATACAGCTCCTCATTTTGTTGTGACCTCCAATCATAAAATTATTTTTGTTGATACTTCATAACTGTTATTTTGCTACTGTTATGAATTGTAATGCAAATACCTGTGTTTTCCATCAGTCTTGGATGATCCCCATGAAAGAACTGGTTGATCCCTAGGTTGCAATCCATAGACTGAGACTCATATGAAGCAGTTGGGCATGTCTGTGTGGGATATTCTTGACTGGTTCATTTGAGGTAGGAAAACCAACTCTAAATTTAGACTGCAGAGTCTGTGGGCAGCTCATGTAAAAGTACATGGAAGAAGGAAACTTGTGCTTTGTGTCTGCTTGCCCTCATCCTCACTGGCCAGTCCATCAATCATTCTGCTGAGACCTTCCTTCACTGTTGGAGCCTACTTCATCAGGATTTCAATGTAGACTGAAGACCAATGAGACTGTCATAAACTGAGCAACTACTGTACTCTTGGTCTTTCTTTTGAGAGACAGCCATTGTTGGACTAGCCAGGCCACAGCCTGTGAGCTTGTCTGATCTCTCTCTCTCTCTCTCTCTCTCTCTCTCTCTCTCTCTCTCTCTCTCTCACACACACACACACACACACACAAAAAACACACCATAATCATATATAGATATACCATTGCCTTGGGAGTGGGAAATAGAAGTGTGGCTTCTATGAATACATTTTCATTCTCTCTGTACTGTCCCTCCAAGAGAGAAATGAACTAATATACTCACTTCAGGTTTACTTCTTGAGCTTAATGCTACATGTTTTCCAGTCAAATAATTACATTATTAAAGGTGAATAAGAATGAAACACAGAACCATCTCAATGTCATTTGTCAAAACTTCAGAAGACCCCATAACATTTGAGCTTTCCCCCAATTGCTCCATCTCTCCATTTTCTCTTATTTCTGCTTCCCTTTGCTGTGTAGAATGATAATGACAGCATGATCATGTCCATTCCATATCAGTCTAATGAGGTAAAAATGGAATATTTTCACATTTCATTATTATTAAAAATCAAGTTTTTTAAATAATAAGTGGGACCTCATGGAACTGAAAAGCTTCTGTAAGGCAAAGGACACTGTCAGTAGAATAATACAGCAGCCTACAGATTGGGAAAAGTTCTTTATCAACCCTACATCTGGAATCTAAAATAAGTAAAAACAAAACAAAACAAAAAATAAAACAAAAACAAAACAAAAAACCTAGACGCCAACAAAGCAAATAACCTAAATAAAAATGAGCCTCAGATCTAAAGAGAAATTCTTTGACAAAGGACTCTCTAATAGCCAAGAAGCACTTAGAGAAATGTTTAATATCTTTAGCCATCAGATAAATGCAAATCAAAATGACTCTGAAATTCTGTCTTACACCTGTCATAATTGTTAAGATCAAAAAACTCAAATGACAGCTCATGCTATTGAAACTGTAGAGCTAGGCAGGTGGGAGTACAAATTTATACGGTCAATTTGTAAATTAATTTAACGGTTTCTCAGAAAATTGGAAATAGATGCACCTCAAACCAATCTATACCACTCCTGGGCATATATCCAAAGGATGCTCCACCTTACCACAAAAACACTTTCTCAACTATGTTCACAGCAGCTTTATTTGTAATAGCCAGAGACTGAAAACAACCTATATATTCCTCATTCAAATAATTAATAAAGAAATTGTAGTACATTTGCATAATGGAGTATTACTCAGCTGTTAAAAACAATGACATCACAAAATTTGCAGACAATTGGATGGAGAAAAGATCATTCTGAATGAGGTAACCCAGACCCAGAAAGATAAACATGTTATGTACTTACTTATAAGTTGATATTAGCCATAAGGTAAACGGTAATTATGCTACAATCCACTGACACAAAGAAGCTAAGTAACAAGGAGGGACCAAGGGAGCCACATGAGTCTCACTGAGAAGGTTGGGGACTAGGGTAGGGTATGGATGGGAATGGGAGGGACCAGCTGGGTTATGACTATAGGAGAGAGTACTGGGAGAGACAACTGGAATCTGGGTGGGGGAATCTTGGATGAGTTAGAAACTTAGGGCAATGGAAACTCCCAGGAATTATGAGGTGAACCTAGCTAAGAATCCTAGCAATAAAGGATATGGAGCATGAACCAGCCATCTCCTGTAGCCAGGTAAGACAGCCATCTCCTGCAACCAGTTAAGACTTCCAAAGGAGAGAGTGGGACACCACCCTAGCTACAAACCTTAGACGTACAATTTGTAGTGCGTACAAGACGTTCAGTTATAGAGATGTTGCAGAAATTGAGGGATTGGCCAATCAGACTGGTCCAGTTTGAGATGTATGCCATGAGGAGATCATCCCTGATACTGTTAATGGTATTCTGCTATACTGTCAGACAGGAGCCTAGCATGATTGTCATCATGAAGTATTCACCCAATAACTAATGGAAATAGATGCAGAGACCCACAGCCAATCATTAGGCAGATCTTGAGGAATCCCGTGGAATGGCGGGGGACATATTATAGGAAATAGTGGGTAGGAGGACAGCACAAACAACCCCTACAGAACCTGGGTTCATAGGGGCTCAGACAGAGACTGACTGCCAAATGAGTGCATGCATGGGACTAGCCTTGGCCTTTGCATGTATGTAAAACGTATGTAGCTTGGTTTTCATATGGAAATTTTAACAACAGGAGCAAAGGCTGATTCTATTGCCTGCCATTGGACCCTTTCCCCTAACTGGGCTCCCTTGTCTAGCCTCAATAGGAGAAGATGCCCTAATCTTACTTCAGTGTGATAGGTCAAGGCTGGTTGATATCAATGGGGGACATTTTTTTTTCTGAAGAGAAAAAGAGTGGATGAAGAAGGTAGGTGGGAGAGGGAAGAACTGAGGGGAAAAGAGGGAGGTGAAAATGGAATCTAAATGTAAGATATATTACTTTTTAAAAACTATAAAGAAAGAAAAAAATCAGGTTTAGCTCTGTGCCATAGAATTCTCTATATTTAAGTAAATTTTAAAACTTCATTTTCCATGAAGGATATGACTTGATGGCACTCAAGCTCTTATATCACAGCTACACATTTTACTACATGTATGAATATATAATTATTTTATAGATATAATTACTGGTGTTACAGCTATATAACTATCCTTCCATATTTTTAATTGAGTTAATGCAATTTAATTACAAAGCTAGAAAAAAACTAATGTCTCAACATTCTAATTATGGATTATAATCTCTTCCTAGAGAATCAAATGACGGGGTTGTTACAGAAACTATAGTAAGGCAGAGCAATGCTGCATAAATCACACTAGGAAATGGAAGATTCAGGAAGCCACCCTTAATCTTCCTGCCCCCAGCTTAATACAAAGTGTCTTCAACTAGATGCTTTTATTATTAAAGTCTTTTTCTTTTGGAAATTACAGTTCTGAAAGGCTACAGTATATTTTTATGGTCTAGCAATTCCATTCAATGGCATACCACCATGCCTTCATATTTAGTCCAGAATATGGAAAACACCAGAGGGGATAATTAAGTTCACCAAATGGGATGCTGAATTCCTTCAAGAGTAAATGGTAAAAAGAAGACTATATTATTAGCTTGCATAACAGACATTCCACTCACAAATTGAACTACTTGAGCATGATGGTCTTCTTCATTTTTTTGAAATGGTCATGAATATGGTAAATGCTTTAATAATAAAATCTCTAAATAATGGAAGAATGCAATAAGTCACATTTGCATCTTGCCTAACCTACTATGCAGCCTCACTAACAAAAATCAATGAGTAGAAAGAACATTGATAGACAATTACTATTCTATCATCTATATATAATGAATGTCTTTATACACCTTAGAATATAATCTCTAGGATCTCTTAGTGACGTAGTTATCAGTTTGGAATTATTTATGATCACTAAATAAGGTCAATTATTCTTTTTTCAACCAGAATATGATCTAAAATTTGATTAGGAATAATTTAAATCCTTTCACAGTCATAACCAATGTCTATTACTGAATTAGTTTTATACAGATTTTCTACTGTCATTTTCTAAAATGAGTCTTTTTATATTTTACCTTCATATTCCCAATAATTTTTGTTCATTTTCTATGTGCTAGACTTGGAGGTGGGCACATCATACCTGCCTTTTTTATTTTATTTTCCCCTTATTTTTAACACTAACTTTTCCTGTTCATTTCCTACTTGCTCCACTGGGATTCCTAAAACACAATTTACAGTTGTTGCAAACCTATAGCATCGCCTCGCAATCACTGTATGTTGCTGCTTTGGGACTCACAACTTATGCTTCTTCCTTAAAAATATCTTCTGAAATGTGGTGTGTTTCCATAGAGACTCGGTAATATAAATCATTTTGTACACATCCCAGGTCATTATGGAACTCTTTGGAAAGAGGCTATAATTTTACTAGGCTCTAGTGTTTTTCCATACACACTTTCTCTGAAAGTAGACACTGACAGCAACAATATAGGCTTCCAGAGATATTTAGAGACCAAGTAAAGAAAGTCACAGTTTTAAAACAGGGCCCAAAACTTTGTCATTTGAGAATAAATCCCACTTTATATAAAATGTACAGATTGAATGAGTTGTCCCATCCTAAATAACTAGTATTGAGGCTTACATCAATCTTCTCAACTGATTTGTATCCTTGCTGCTTTCTGAATGATTTCAAATCCTTGGGTGTCACACGTCAAATCTCTTGTTCCTATATAGCCTGGAGAAAATGGTCTGCGATTCTGTCCTTCAATCTCTGAGTATGACTATGAAAGATTGACTTTGTTTATTTACATTATCCTCACATTGGCGTTTTTTCAAGTTATAAACCAATTCTTCATTATATGAATATTAAACTTCTAGGCTGAGAACTAGTCTTTTTTGGAATGATCTTTCTTTGGTAACAAATATATTGGAATAACTGAGCTAAAAAAGGCTAGTAGATCCTCTCCTCCCCCAACTCATATGCTATGTAAGGACTCATGAGCTATGTAAGGACTGAGGGGAGGGATAGTGTATATTGTGATTACAAGCATATTTCCCTCAAGATTATTCACCATTCTTGGATTCAAAGGGAAGGGTATTCATTTCCAAGTAATTTTGCTCCCAACAAAATATACCCATCCCTATGTTGTATTCATTGTAATTACTCTAATTACTAGATAAAACATAAAGAATTCTATTCATATGTTGTGTTCAAGTACCTCTTTTTTACTGGGAACTTGAGTTTCTATAGTTTTGACATACATTTACAGGATCCTGGGACCAATGTATATTGTATCCTGAGGAAAAAGCGAATGTTGTTATAGTGTGTCGTGTAGGGAATTGCAAACAAAAATATCTATGTTCGGTGGAGATGTAGTCATTTCAAGCATATCTATCTAATAGACATCAACACTAGCATAACAATTCATATATTTGTGTTTAATGGGTGTCAATCTATCACACTAATCACATATAAATAATTTTGAAAATAGTAATAATTATAGTAAAGAAAAGGAATTTAGCTGACAATGACTATACATCTTTCAAAGCTAGAGCAGCTAGACTTTGGAGTTTGTTTTCAAGTTGTGTGTGTGTGTGTGTGTGTGTGTGTGTGTATCTGTGTGTGTGTGTATCTGTGTGTGTGTGTGTGTATGTGTGTGAATGTGCACATGGATACCACAACTGTGGATGTCATTATTAAGGACAAAATCGTCATTGTATTTCAGGACACGATCTCTCATTAGCCTGGATCTTGAGAAGTATGATAGGATGGTTAGTGAGTGAGCCTCAGGAATCCATTTAGCTCTTCCTCCACAGTTCTTGATTACATATGTGCACCTTCAGACATGTCTTTTCTATGTGTGTTTAATTTCAGCTGAGTTCCCTATATTTGCAAGGCAAGCACTTTTTGAAACACAAGACACATTTTTTTCTGGGTGTCTTTGGGCATTTAGAGTTTGTGGATATGAAAGATACAGTATAGTATTGAGCATATAAGATGCTATGTATGATTTAGCTAAGATTATATGCATTTTCCACAGATGTGTCTAGACAATTCAGAATCACTGTTTAGCAAACATTTCATTCTCAATCTTATTGAATATCAAGCTCTGATCTACAAGATGCACGCTTCACTATAACTTAACCGTAGTTTGTCAGTAAGTGCTGATCTACTCATAACTATCACAAAGGAGAATAGACAAGAAGTGTTCTATCTACTTAAAATGAGCTGAAGGATGCCAACAGACAAAAGATAATCTTGTGTCTAGTTGGAACTGCATTCCTAAGCTAGATGACCCAGGTTTCCAGCCACAAAATCTTGGTCCTATACTAGGAAGAATGAAATGACAATAAACTGAACCATTCTTACTCTTGTAGAGTTTGCTTTTCAGGAGAGGTAATGAAATATTAAAAATAATAAAAGCAAGCATACATCACACATCAAGGGCATGTAGACAGACAGACAGGTGTTTTGAAGATTTAGAGAACCTAAGCACTATAATAAGTAACCAAGAGAAAAATATAAAAAAAAGCTGAGTTCACTCCAGAAGGAATGTCAGGGTGGTTATTTATAGGTTAAAAACTGCTTTCCCCTTTAAGAGATAGAGTTTGATGCTGGAGCTATGCTTATAAAAAGGCATAGGCCTCACATAGATTCTTCCCTTTGCACTCAAAAGCTGAATTCCCTTTATAGAGAGCACATTTCAACAGCTATGCAAACAAAGTCAAAGGGATGTGTCTAATTGAATCTTTAATATTCTAGTCAATTTGTTAAATCCACTGAAATTGCCATCCAGTTTGTTCCCCAGGTCTTGTCTGAAGGTGACAATGGTGAGGATTGCCATTGCTGGAGTCGCACTGTTGTCACCATGTAAATGCCCTTCATTCCTGACATAGTCTGGCTGGCAGAAATGAGGCTGCCCTTGAAATACTGTGACCATTTTCCTCTCACATTACTCTTTTATTATACAAATGAAGCACTCTCTACTGATTGTGTTAAAGTGAAAAGAAAAAAAATCTCTCACAACTCCTACATTCTTTGAAAGATCTGAACTCAACCCAGGGACTTCCAACCTGACTGCTCACAAAGAAAATAACTTAAACATCAATAGGAAGAGACTGGTTTGTCAGCTACATTTAAGAAGACAATGAGATCCCAGGGCCCTTGGTATCTCAAGAAGACATTTCTGAATGCTCCACCAAACACAGTAGAATTGTCTATCACAAAACTCTACTACCCTAAGCCATCCTGGAACATTTTTCTCCTATTCCAGACTACAGGAAAGGGTGGTTTGACTTAATATACAGTAGTTTATACTGTCTTTTGGCTATGGGCAAGAATGATAGATATGTTGCATCCCAAATTCAAAATAATATTATCAATTAAATTGTGTTTAGTTCAGTGCAGGCTGTCTAGTTTGGAACTGATAATAAACTAATGACACTATAGTTTTCCTAGGTGGCATCTTCAGTAATTCAACCTTCCCAATTTAAATCTAACATACAGAATAGGAATCCAGATTCTGGAACCAAATACTTAAGTTTTTACCACTATTCATAATTTTTTAGAGTCTGTCTCCTGAAGTAGAAATTTCTGGTTTTGTCAGGTGATTCAGACTCATGTGATGTTTTTTGCTGGAACAAAATTCTTGAGAGGACACATCATGTTTGGAAAGAGTATAAAGTAGCACTCAACAAACAGTGATGGTGCTTGCATTGCTTGCCATGAAATTGGTCATGATTCATGGCTGACCTTCCCTTCTTTGAGCGAGGAATGGCAGAGAACCTGTACTGGTCTTTCTGCTAGTTCTTATAGCTCCAGTTGATTGTGCTGATTCAGTGGAGGCTGTTTTTGCTGGATCATGCTGCTGGTGGTGATTTGTGTTTAGTGACAATTTTTGAACTGTATTGTTGGTATCCTGACACTACGGAACTGGATTCTGGTATCCTGACAATGGAGAATTGATTCACCCCAAAGAACTACTTCTAAACTGTAATTGTCCTCAGTTACATCAAACAGGTGACCTGGAAGGGAACTGGGGATGTTTGGGAAGGTGGCAAAAAGAGATAGAGAGCAAGATAACACCTGCTATTCAAGGTCTCAAAGTTAAATGGAGAACTCCAAATATATAGGCAGAGGAAAACCCTTCACTCAAAGGCTGGAAGATTCTCCACAGAACTGGTTCAGTTGCTCTGCAGGTAGCTGTTTCAAGGAAACTGCAGGTCCTTGAAAAATAATGGGCTTCACCTTGGTCTGAGCACTCCACCCTAGGTGAAGGGGATTATGGCAAACACAGGAGCTCCCACTCAAAGACTAGGAGAGGAACTTCACATTGGTCGATGTCAAGTTCCTGCCAGGTGGCATTGCACCTCAGTAAGGCTCTCTACACTAAGCAGATCTACATCCCCTTGTCCTATTTACCATCTGTTGTTCTTTATCTTTGGACAGTGGGCTATAAGAGGGGTTGTTTGAAACATTTGATAACCCTTATTAAAAGTAGGCTTTGCAGCAATCTAAGCTTACAGTCTCATTTTGTTTGTGACTGGTTCTCCTCTTTATGAACCAGGTTTGTTATAGATTCCACTAGACAAAGTAAAATAAAATATTTAGCATGAAACTTTGATGCATTATAGGTGCCCAACAGTATAATTATAAGCATCACTTTTCTTCACCATTAACACCTTTAAATTTTTACGGTTTAGTTTTTCAGTGCAAATAAACTGTCTCAGCCCGTGCCCTCATCAAAGCTGTCATCATTATCATCACCAACATTTACATTTTCCAAAGCATTTTACATTTATTATCTCATCAAATATTTACTGCTTGAATATTTCAAATAATAAAAACAGCAAAGACACTCTCATCCCAAGATCAGCAGCATAGGTCACAACACAGTGCCTCCTCGAATTGAACAAGCTCCTATCACCTTGCAAGTTCAATTCATTTGTCTTTGACCTCAGTTGCACCAGCAATTTTTTTTAAGAAAGAATTTGAATAAAATTGACATAACATATTAATTCAAAGTTATTTAAAACCATTGACTACTTGTTTTAAAAGCACTTTTCTTCTCTTTGTAGAAAATTTCTTTGTGTCCATTGCAGCTTCAAGGTAGTTAGTTGTGAAGCTCAGGATGAAAGTAGTATTACTTCCTTTCATGTTGACTTGCCTTTGTTTTGTGATAGATATTTAAGTGAAAAGGAGAATATAAAGAATCTAGATCGAATAGAGATAGATAAGCCAAGGGACACTGTCAAAATTATTTAGGCAAAACAATGACACTCAAATTCAGAAGGATGGGTTATTTACTTTTGGTTATACATTTTTTCCTTTCAGTAAAAAAAAAAACAAAAACAAAAACAAAACCAGACTTTTCTCCTCACACAATATATCCTGATTACTGTGTCCCTTCCTTCTACTCCTGTCAGCTCCACCACCATATTTCTTCCTATCCAGATCCACCCCTTTTCTGTTTCTGATTAGTAAACAGACTTCTATGGAATAATAAGAATATAACATAAAAATGGAGCAATATTAAAAAGAAAAGTTAAAATAAAAAATAATGCACTGGAATAGGACAAAACAAACAGAAGGAAAAGAGCCCAAGAAAAAGTACAAGAAACAGAGACCCCTATTTGACACATTCAGAAATCCTCTTTAAAGGATACCAGAAGCTATCGTGTATACCAAGAAGACCTGGAGGGTAGGCGCAAGCGGGTGTGTGTGTGTGTGTGTGTAATATAAGATACAATTTATTAAAGAGAGCCCTGGTTCAACATTATGAGACAAGGAATCTCCGAAGATGCCATTGAG